>NW_010135722.1:33098-58801 GCF_000699245.1 Pterocles gutturalis
TTTCTCTAACAATCATTTCTTTGTAATGAGTCTCTAGACAATATTTTGAGATTGTATTGCAAACTCACATGTATCTATACACAATGAAGTCAATCAACCCATTTACAGTATCAAAACAGCATAGATCACTCTGATGATAAAACCTAAAGTCACTCAAGATTACTTTGCCATTCACTAAAATTACCAAGAGGCAGATGAAGTGAGCTTGTTGAACTATTGTTTGGGATACTGCACCAATACTGTCAAAATGGTAATTCTAACACTGCCTTCAATTATTCTTAAAAAAAATTATGACTGAAGCCCTCACAGACTGACCACAAGGACTTGACAGGAGAAATACAATTTCTTGCAGCTCCAGTAAATACACTTTTCACTAGACCAGCAGGCAGGAGGAACTGGTTGCTTAGCAATAGCAATATGGAAGGAAAAGTGTCTGGTCCTTTAAATGTATGTAAGGGCATGTGTGCATTAGTGTGGATACACCTACAGAGAGATACATACATGTCTCCCCTGCTGAAACACGTCTGGCATTCATATTTATTTTTAAAGGGATATCCTTAATGCGGAAAACAAAAATGTTATTTTCCTAAATAAAGATTTATTATGTTGAATAATACAAAAAGGGGCCTTCTTTTTTTTTCCCTTAAATGCTTGTGTAATGTAAGTTTTTTTTCATTTTTAAAGTTTTAAACTATTTTTGTAACACAAATATGAGGGCATGGATTTTACTTAATTGTTTTTTCTTTTTTTCCCCAAATGGGAAGTTTTGTTACAGTAAGGTGCATTCAATTCCATGCTCCTAAGCTCAAAATAACAGGTACAAACTATACCTGAACAATACTCAACTGGTTTTGATACAGATACATAAAAGACTTTAGGGCTGGTTTGTTGTTGTTGTTGTTGTTGTTGTTGTTGCAATGAAGGCCGCTAAATCATCACTGAAGCAGTACTAACCAAATGAATTTAAGGTAATCACCTACAGCAATGCTGCAGTCTATGACAGGAAGCACAGTAGCCTTAAGAAGCAAGAAAAGTAACAGAATATGTGCCAAACTGAAATACTAGGAAAAAGTTTTCTCATTCGCAACAACCTCAGGCAAGATGCTTACTTATCTGTCACAAAGAGTTTAATCAATAGTGAGTGTAACAAAGTTATAGATAGCACAGATGGCTTTTCCAATCAGTGATTGTACAAATCCATGTTTGTTAGTGATTGGCTGCAAAAACTGAGGTGGTTTATCTAATTTCCTTTGTCAGGCACTTTATTGCTCTGTACTAGAAAAGGTTTAAAATTAACTCTTCCTTAACATTTTGAGAGTGCAAAATATCAATCTTCACTAAATTTCAGAACAGAAGCGACCTCAAAGGTCAGCAGTCTCAGATTAAATTATTTTGGTTATTGTTTTGCAAAATGGCTTTGCCTAGTCAGCATCAGTATTCAGTTTTGTATTTGCTTATTTCTTGTAAACAGCCACTCATTAGCAGTCGATACAGAAGGCTAAACATAATGATGCTGCTTAATCTCACAGGTTTTATAGCAAACTGTTAAATGTTTACCAGCTTGCTGTAGTTGGGTCTGAAGACAGCAGACTTTACAGCTTTGTTACTTAAATCCAGACCCGATTTTCAGGTATAATTTTGAGATCAAGTCTAATTTAGAGAATGATCTAGCAGTAGAGCAATTTCTCTTGTCATTTCCTACGGGTTTCACCTTGAGTTGAAAGTACATTATTTACGAGAAGTCAATTAGCACCATAAGTGGAAAGCAGCATACAGTATAATGGATATCCATACACAGTTCCCAGTACAAAATAGAATTTGAAACGGAAATGTAGACAGATTTCTCAAGCCATTATGCAAAATCAATCTTATTCTTCATTATATTAATTAATACAATCATACAGAAAATCGGTTCTTTGCAAATAGTAAGAAAAATATTAATGAGTGTTACCTGAACCATAGAACTGCCTAGACTAGAACGGACCTCAAAACACCATCTGGTCCAACCTTTCAAGGGAAAGGGAGCCTAGATGAGATCATAGAATCATGGAATGGTTTGGGTTTGCAGGGACCTTAAAGATTTTCTCGTTCCAAGCCCCTTGCCATGATGGGCAGGAACACCTCCCACTAGACCAAGTTGCTCAAAGCCTCATCCAGCCTGGCCTTGAACACCTCCAGGGATGGGGCATCCACAACTTCTCTGGGCAACCTGTTCCAGTGCCTCACCACCCTCACAGGAAAAAAAAAAATTCTTCCTAATATCTAATCTAAATCTACCCTCTCTCAGCTAAAACTGAGCTCATCCTATCACTACACTCCCTGATAGAGTGCCTCCCCATCTCTCCTGTAGGCCCCCACTTCTTTATCTCTTCTCTTTTATAGCTCTGCTCTTTATTTCCATCAATTACTACTCTACTGTAGCAATTAAGTAAATTATCTATTCAAATTTAGGTAAATTAGAAGCACCATATCATATTTGTCTCAGAGGTTAATTTTGTTAATGTAAAAGCATATTTAAATAATTAGATGTCATTTACCTTTGATATAATCTTGCATAGTTTATCACCCTTTCTATTTGTTTCCCTGTGGTCATTTGTTCTCCTTTAGAATCTGTTGAAAGATGTTTGAAAATTTGGCACCTAAATCAATGTATCTTTTCTGATTCCCAATTAAATGACCAATGTCTTAAAGTGAAAATCATCTACTTCAAATAAAATTAACAGTCCATTCTGAATTTTCAAATGAAGATTGTGTGCTCAAATTTAAGTATCATGGTTATTTTGGTTAATAAAGTCTTATTCTTAAAAATACTCTAAACAAACATTATAACCCAATTAATCAAATATATTTTCAAATCTCTTCTAAATAGTAGTCACCAGTGACTATAAAAAATTATTTTGTTCCCATTATATATCAAATACTAATCGAAGTTAAAGAAGTAGTGGGAAAAGAACTATTCTGGAAAAGAATGACATTTTTTTAAAAATGTTAATCTGATTTTTTTTTCTTTTTTTCCTCTTTTTAAATTACGAATATGATGGGGAAATAATGAAAAATATATCCAATTAGTATATTTCACTTTTTCATCATTTTCAAAATTGACAGGATTTTAAAAATAAACTTTAAAAGTAGACTTGTTTCAGTAATGCTGTGAAAAATGGCCAATTTGTGTCTTTATTTTTTTAAATAATATAAAATCAGATTAATAATGACAATTTTAAAACAATTTATTTCTTTTTTTTTTTTTTTTCAGAGCACAAAATATGGGATAAAAATGCTCCATTTGGGGTTCTTTAATCAGCTCATAAATGTGACCAATTGACCATGAGATGATATGACCAATTCAGATATGAATTGAAACTTATTTTCAAGTTCTTCAGCTGACTGTAATTATTGAAGTAGTAATATGTAATTTGCAAGTTAAATTTTTACAGAGTTAGAGAGGCTGAGATGAAGGGTTGCAGAAGGGGTTGCAGAAGCAGAAAAATATTTTTGCATATTGTTGCCTTTGTGTAAGACCTTATACTAAAATACTTATCAAAGTAAATTGAATGTTAAGTAATAAAGCATAATTACATATCCAGAGAGCTAATAATAAAGAGTAAAGTAAAACAGACTGTAATCTAATCACAAAGGCAAAGCATGCAAATGAAACAGTCAGGCTAAAGATGCTGAACTGGCAGTGTTACCAACAATTTATAGAGAAAGAACATCATTTAGCATCGCAGGGAAAAAAAAGCTATTAGCAAACATAATCTCCCTCATGCACTTCCTTTTTGGTACACGTTAATTCTTCTGTTAACAAATCTCCAGTGATTTTGCATTGAATATTCAAGGGAACTAAATCAATATTAGGAAATCGTATTGTTCCCCGACAGAAAGGAAAGGATTCATTACAACTATTGAGAATTTATTTAAACATGAAATAAAAAATTGCCAAGACACTGTATCAATTGATACAGGATCCAAGTTCTCGAGACCTATGGAGTTCTAATGATAACCACCACTTCTCAATCTAAGATGTATGATGTCTAATCTGGAAGCAGTCTGCCCCATTGCTCCTGTCTTAATTTAGATTTTTGTTTGTTTTGTTCAAATATTATGTTACAAACTACAGCCAAACTTTATGCATACAATACATCCAAGAGATCAATATACTATGTATTAGATCCTAATGAAGAACCTTAGTCAGATGTTGTGTGCAGGGGAGTATCATCCCTCGTTTCTGGTCCAGAAAGCTTTAAAAGACCCTCAACTACTATAAAATGACATCCCTACTTTTAAAAATAAGCACATCTAAAGCACTTTGTTAGATAAAGCATGACTGACTCATGTCTTTGTGCACAGATAAGATGAGCGTAAGTTTAGTTTTAAATTTACTTTTGTATTTAACAAAAGACAAAATAAGACTTCAATATACATCCACAGACCATCCATATTTCAGAAAATCTGTCAGAAAATCCTTTCTCTTTTTGTGTGTCTCTGTGACTAGGTTTTGACTCACTGCAATTAAAACATATCTAACTAACAGGACCTAGAGTATAACACAGGTAATTTGATTTTGAACTTTGCAAGAATGACTGAAGAACATTTAGATTGTATGATGATGTCTACAATTATTCATACACACTGCAATATACTTCTCACCATTGATGATTTCTAGCCAAAATAAGTATTAACTACATTCTGAGAATGTTTATCATACAGCTATCGGGATTCTCAACTAACAAGTAATACACAGTGTCTACTGCTTCAAAAATGCTCTTCAGTCTGAGTTAGGGAAGCGGTGTGCTCCATAAGGTGTTAGCATTTGAGGTCCAAGCTAATAACCATGACTGACTTACAAAATATGATTTCCTAATATCATTTATGTCACAGTTACAGAGGGAATACAATTTCAGCTAGAATTCAAATGGTTGAATCTGGAACACAAATGGGCTTATAGTTGGCACAAATCTGTAAGCACTTAATCTTCCTGAGGGACCAGAAATTACATTAGCTTTTCACATTGTGTCCAACACTGCCAGACCCCAGTTACTGCTGAAAGGCTCAGCATAGGACCTGAGCACCTAGAAACCCAAGAGCAACAACGGGCACCAGTGCTTTACCATTCCACAGACAGGCTTCTGCCCACTCCTTGGTTCTTTCAAAATGTTTTCACTCCTCCCATTTCGTATTCCACACCTAAAAAATGAGAGCCTTCATGAGAGCCCTCACTTTAGCATAACTGAGACCATAACTGACAATTTTTATAGCTCTAATCAAGCTAAATATGTCCATCTACTAATTTAGTTATTAAGAATGTTCCCTCTATAACCTTGTTCAAAAAAGCACTTAAACATTCAAGACGTCTCTCTGAAATCTGTGGTGCACTTTAAAGCTAAGTGCTTTGTTGGACAAGGTCTTCATGTAGATAATAAATTAACTTTTCCTCTTCCCATCCAGCAGCTCAGGAACTTCCCTTTTGGAATAACTAAAAAAAAAAAATAAAAAATTAGAAAGCCTTTTAACTACAACAACAAAAAATTAGTTTGACTTAGAAACAGGGTAGAAAAATTCTGCCTTCAATGAAAAGGCTAAACATTTAATGAGAAAATTGAAAACAAAAAACCCAAATACTGTTGTCTTCTGCTTATAGGTGCCTGTTTCCTGTATATTAAAACAAAGAAAAACATTTTAAGATATGGATTTTTTTACATTCAGACAAAATTTATATGTTATGCAAAGAAAGGAACAAAATTATCTGACAAACACCTACTTCAATCTATTAGACACTGGAGATAGTGCTTTTGTACTTTGAGAAAGAAAGATATCTTAGAAGATTTTTGGAGGATTTTTCGTTGCGCTATTTTTTTTAAGACAACAGTCTTAGCACCTGTAAGAATCATTGTATTGCTACCATGGTGCATGTGCTGGAGACTCTTACATGTTTTCTGATTTTCTTTCTTGGTGGGAGAGAGGAAGCTTCTGTGCTGTGACAGCTCAACTACTTACAGTGATTCTGAAGTCACTCACAGAGAAACAGTGTACATGGCAGTGTTAGGAACAACTTGCCTCTCCAGCAACTGGGTTGCTAAAACTGGAGTAGCAATGTGGAATCACAGAGGCAGAGGAATAGCGAAGAGTAAGATATCATGATACTGAAGCCATTTTTCACACCTCCAGTATAGACAATATATTAAATTTTTTCACCTGTAGCAGACCTTAATTGTGAACCTGCGTTGGTGGGCTCAGAGGGCTTTTAAAAAATACCTGTCACCTGAACATTGTCTTCTTGGTCACCAAAATGTAATGGTCCATTGTATATTTATCTGGGCAGCCAGCTAATCAAATGCAATGAAAAGTGACACAGCAATGGCTTGTTGGTGAACAAATGCATGTGTTTTCAGGATTAATAAAGTTCTTACAATACTGACTACTGTCAGACTTAGCCAGTAATCAGAAACAAATAATAATTAAAAAACAAAACAAAACAAAACAAAACACAGTTCTCCTTACTGGTGTGGAGTTTTATTCACATACATGGATTTTAATAACTTGAGTTCTCTGTTATTTCTTAGATGTAATAAAACCATAGCGAGTTGGTGATCTTCAAGGTGTTCTTCATGAAAATATCTGGTATTTCTGAAAATAGACATGAGTGTCCTAGATGGTACATTCTCTGCACTATATTCAGTGTGCTGTAGTAGTAGCGTTACTGTGCTGTAGTGCAGAGTACCGTAGTATGTAGTTCTACATAATTCCTTAGTGCAAGAAAACAAAATATTAATCAACAAAACACAAATATTTTTTCCAAGACAGAAACCATGAAATCATAAATAAAGCTCTGTATATTTCATACTCATAGATTTTAAGAAACTTGTCTGCAACTGGTAGTCTTCTATAATTGGGTCCATGTTAAAAATCTCCCTGGAGTAACCTTTCCAGCAATAAAACTCCTTTGACCTGGTATTGAAACAGTGCTGTGGGAACAAACCTTGGTAGTGTGCACTCTCCAGAGTCATAGTTATGAAAATATAATGCAGATGAAATTTCATGTATGTTTTTGTAGGCAACTGTAGTCTAACTGTAGGACAGATTTCAAGGCTATTGATTTCAAGGCAAATCAAAGCAGAGAGGAATAATTTCCTGACTTTTTGACGGGGACACAAACTCTGAACAGAGTACAGTCACATTCTGCCTGGAAATTGCAACAGCTGCAGCAAACATATGGAGCTGCCATGGAAGAAAAGCTGTTCAGTTTGTGGAGTGAGATCCTAATCAAAGTGATTGATGCTGGATATGATGCAGAAATGCAGCAGACACCCCTTTTGAAGGAAGATACTCGAGAGATAAATACAAAATGCTCTAATAAATGGGACAGGCTGAAACACCTGTAATACTTTTAGGATAGATGTTAAAATCACTTAGAGTTATATTAGCAATGAATCATTTTGCCTAATACAAAATATAGAAGATATAAAGTAAACATGAATCACCGGTCCAATACTAATCATGACATCTGGATGGCAGTCTTTCTACCTTCCTGTTGTGCATATCTGATTTTTTACACTATTATTTTATCCTTTTGTGGTAGCTGGAACTGTTATGTTACCTACATATTAGAAAAAGTTGTGATATAGTAATTTATTTTTAATAGGATACAAAAGCAGGATGCAGTCAAGAAATCTCACGTTAAAGGCTAGATTCTGGTAGACTTTCTTGAACTGAATAATACCATCAAAGAGTAACTATTTGAAAGCCACTGGACCTTTGCCATTGCTGTTGAGAGAACCATCCTTTTCTTTCTGACTAACTAGAGCAGGATTTTGAATAGAGAAGGCAAGATTTCCTTCTAATGAATCAACTATACACAGGTATGATCAGTCATGATACTTTCGATCTTTGTTAAATAGACAGTAGGACAAGTGATAGCAGCTGCAGTTTCAGAATCACAGAATCATAGAATGGTTTGTGTAGGAAGGGACCTCTAAAGATCACCTAGGGCCAACCTTTCGTCCTATCACTACACTCCCTGACAAAGAGTGCCTCCCCATCTCTCCTGTAGCCCCCTTGAAGTACTCTGGAAGGCTGCTATAAGGTCCCCCTGGAGCCTTCTCTTCTCCAGGCTGAACAACCCCAACTCTCTCGGCCTGTCCTCGTATGGGAGGTGCTCCAGCCCTCTGACCATCTTTGTGGCCCTTCTTTGGACTCACTCCAACAGGTCCATGTCCTTGTGCTGAGGACTCCATAGCTGGAGGCAGTACTCCAGGTGGGGTCTCACAAAAGCACAGTAAAGGGGCAAAATCACCTCCCTTGACCTGCTGGTCACGCTTCTTGTGATGCAGCCCAGGACACGGTTGCCTTTCTGGGCTGCAAGCGCACACTGCTGGCTCATGTTCAGCTTCTCATCAACCAACACCCTCAAGTCCTTCTCCTCAGGACTGCTCTCAAGCCATTCTCGGCCCAGCTTGTAGTTGTGCTTGGGATTGCCTTGAACCATGTGCAGGACCTTGCACTTGGCCTTACTGAACTTCTGAGGTTCATTAGAAACTAAGAGAAAAGCTGAGAAATGTATTACTGACATACTATTTTCATGAAGAGTTGGCAAACTCAGGGTCCCTCTCTTTCACAAACATGTAAACTGAAAATATTATTTTGGGGTGAAAATGGCATGTGCCTTTCTTCTAAACAGTTCTGACTGCCTTTCATGCTGCTCCCCTCCCCCACCCCCTCACATATTTTATTTATTATCATATGTAAGGAAAATGATCATTCATTGTCATTAGATTTTCATTTGACTGGATAGTAATTGACTGGAAAAGTAATATTCAGGCAACAATATTGTCTAGTTTCAAATATTATTTAACATACTTACAAACTGCTAGACCTTAATCTAACCATACAGAAAATTAATGTAGTTCAATTAAATGATTAAATAAAATCTCAATTGCAACAGAAGTATTTTACTGTGTCTTCAGCTCTGAGGCCAACAGGTCGGTCTGGATCCAAGCAGACAATGTTCTGTGCATTCTCAGACTCTCAGAAATTGCCACCTTGACTATATACCTGTTTCTCTGCTAGCAATAGTAGGCTATAAGTGAAGAAAAAACATTTAGAAACTGCTATGAAACTGGATAAGCATTGCAAGGAATGTGAGTGCTAGGATGACAAGAAATCTGAAAATTAAAACTATTACATTTAATTCCTTTTCTAAGCAGGAAAAAAATAACATGGCTACCAGTAAAAGTTAATCAAACATTGTAAGAATTTAATGACAAGACTCCCTACTGTGAAACACCAAAAACGTTCTGTTTCTCTGTTGTCGTTATCTAACTTGTGATCCTTGCTTTTGCAATATGATATGGAAACAAGCTTTACAAAAAAAAAAAAAAATCCCAAACTTTATTCATATGCACTAGATCATGCATATGCACTGAGCCATAAAATATGACAAGCACATAACTACATACTGGTAATTATGTAATTTTCCAAGAATGTCTTCTTAATAAAAATGTGAAGTAATGGATGTTCCAGTGCAAATAATTAAAGTGAATTCCCAACAGTAAATATAATCTATAATATACAGAAAAGCATGTGTGCAGATTTCAGTAAACTTACAAGAAACCCCCCAGGCAAATGAGTCTCACCTCTTTTTAGATCATTCTAGTGTACTGTACATCAAATCTCAAATTAAAATACTCAGTTACTTCACTTACCATACATAAGAATATACTTAAACATTAACATTTCCTTTAATGCTTCTGTTTTTTTCAGTTGGTTTAATATTATTAAATTGCAGTCCTATTTGGCCATCTTGTCTAGATTGTGCTTTCGCTGAGAAAGGTTAGGCCATATAATTCTTGAGGTCCCTTCCAACCTGGGATTCTATGATTCTATTTGGATTACCAGTGAAGGGAAATACACGTTTTATAAATCTGATGTTAGCCTGCATCACTGCGGTAGAAGCTAAAGAAAAAAAACAAACCAAAACAAAACAAAAACCAAGTATGCATGTGTACCTTGGGAAGATACAGCTGGACAGAAACATTCAGAATTAACCAACCCTCAGGCTGCTAAGTTAGCTTAATTCACTTTATCTAACTTTAACTATTTTGTTAAGCCTTTAGTCTAAACTGTTTTTCTAAGTACTCCAGCTGTTCAATGTGGACCAAAAAGTCCAGGAAAACACAGCTAAGGTATCTAAAATGAGTGAAATAAATTTGCCTTTTGGAAGTTCTAGTCTCTTCCCTTAACTTTAAAGAATGTCTGTACATCTAACTCAGAATAGACAACTAACTTCTAAATAGCTCAGTTCAGGGGAGACATTTCCCAGTCACTATCAGGGAGTTTCCTATATGGATGAACATGTTTTCTGTTAAAATAGTCCAGCTGGTAAAGTGATTGGCAATAAAAACTAGTGCTTCTAGATATAGTAGATCTCTTTTATATATTTATGATAATTGGCAAATACACTGCTCTTAAAATCCTGAGTGCATTTACCTCCCACTGAACTAATTGAAAGACAGCAATTCTCAGCATCAGTACAGTACAGGACTCCACAAAATCATTTCAGTTAAGTCCTTTCTTGTACAAGCAGGCCTTACCATATACAAAAAGAATCTTCCTTCATAAACATTTTAATCACATAGCAATCTGACTGATATCAAGATGTCTTTGCAATCAAAAGTGGCAAAGGCTTTTTGGGCAACAAACAAAGGCTTCAGTTTTTCCTTGCAGTACTTCTACTGTATGCTCCAAGCAATTATATATAATTTAACACTTATTATATTCTGAATGGAAAGTCAATAGCTTGCCTTTCTTCTGAACCTTTAATGTCTGATGAAAAATATCCATGACAATGGCAATAAACCTGTACTTGGTCAACCATACATTTAGGGACGAGACTACAAAAAGGTTTATGTTACAATTTTCCTCCACCCCGTTCCTCTAAATACAGTGATTTATTTAGTCAGGGATATGCAATTGCTACTTGTGATCTCATTGCACACACACTCACACTCTGTCCTCACCTGAGAAGAAAGCAGAGAGAATAACTTACACCCAGCTCCTCCCTTCACATCCTAAGAGAAAACGGAGCCCAATTTCCTAACTGCTTGAACTGACTCATGACTGGGGGACCCTTGTGGTGTCCTTTCACTAATGGGAATGTAAACGTCAGATAGTAAATTACACCTAATTTTTGAAGTAATATTAAAAAAAAAAAAAAGCCCCATTCCACTCAAGCATAGTTCTCCAAAGATTTCTTCTCTTCCACACGTAGTTTCTCACTTTCAAAAACTGTGAAGAAAGTCTTACTGATGAATACTGTGTTAAAAGCTTGTCTTCCATAGGCTAATTCTATACATACTTTAGACTTTAGATATTCTAGAGGCTCTGGTACTGGCTGCAGTATAGCCTCATCGCTAGGTCCAAAGTAATTTCATAATTTGAAGGAGACTCATCATTCAAAACTTTTTTTGTGTATGAGCAAAAAAAAAAACCTTGTTTTCCAGTTCTTGAATCCCTGAGAACAAAGAATGTAGCAGAAATAACAATAACCTCAGGAACAAAATACTAGATTCTCTGAATGAATACAATACCTACTGGGATCAATAAAAGTGTAGCACCATGTCACTACAGATCATTAGAGAATTTTATAAACTCAGTTATAAATGCAATAGTATTAGAATAAATAGAATAAAAGAAGTAACATGGGTCACAGGAGGCAGACTGTGAGAAATTAAAATATTTGGTTTCATCTCACCTAAAAGTGGCCACTTCTTCTACCAACAGAAAGTACATAAATGTTTCCTCAATGCTTTACCAAAAAGGGTTTTCAAAAACCTCTGTGCCCCATTTCCAAATTGATCTTTAAAAAAAAAATAAAGGACAGCGAACCAATACTAATTAAGTTCAATATAACTTTCACAGCTTGATTTATCTTGATTGTCCTTAAGAACTTTAATTAACCATGGTAAAAACATAAGTGTACAGAGACATATTTTTTAAAAGAGGACATGTACTCTCAAAAGACACAAGTTGCAAAATACTTCACTATGTTCCGGCCATACATTTACAGACATGACTACTAACGTGAATTTGTAAACTGATGACTAAGCAGGTGACGGACATGACTTTGAAATGACAGATTCATCCTTGTTTACCAAAGAAAAAGAGATTGTGTTACCTTTTGATTCCTCAAAACTTTACTTGAAAAGGCAGCTTTTCATTTACACACTTCAGATTTGAGAGAGCGCATGTGCAAGAACTAAGTAGCAACTAAGTATTGGCAGGAGTACTGGTATTAGCAGCAAGCATGGTAGGTTACTGGTACTCTTTCCATAAAAGATAAATCTTCATAAGACATTTAAGGTAATCAAGTCTTGTTTAACCGTGCTTTCCAAATGAAGTTATTTGCTGTCTTTTTCACACAGGCAACAGTTGTTACTAATCTCCATTTGTCAGTGCTGTCTTCACTATCTGAACATCTCATTAACTCTTACAAGTACCCTAACTCAAAGTGCATATGTTGCTATCTAATTATGTTGAAGATTTAACAGAAAGCGGTTTGCTTGTTCTTTGAGTATTTGGGGGGGGGGGGGAATACTTTTTTTTCATTTTAGCAAATACAAGAAAACTATTATATTGCAGATTCAGTCAAAGGTCTGTATGAATCAACCAAGGGAATTCTGCAAGAGGAAGGAAAGGTAGACAGACTAACTCAGATATCTTACTTTATATTTAAAAGTCTTTATTGCTTTTAGAGTAATATGTCTGTAACAGGCTGTCATAGACAAATGAGTTTTTAAGGAGCTGAATAAAATTCATTGACAGGTAGAAATTACATTTGTGACCCTATCTGAAGCCTAATCCCTTCCTAAGAGAGTTCCTTCTTTTCCTCCTCTTATCTTTCAGCTTCTTATACAAGCTCCTGTAGCTTGCATTGGACTGATTTCCTACATTCAAGGGTTCCCAGTTTTGCAATCCAGCTTTTTTTTTTCCCTAATTCCTGTAGGTTTGTCATCTTGACCTGTCCTCATTGCCCTCTAAATGTTATTAATTAAGTTCCTTAGCAAGGTTCCTATCTTCAGTCAGACTTTTGTTTCTTTCAGACTTTGTCCTTCCCTGTCTCTCAAATATCATTTACTCTCCCAAATCAACATAGCCAAAATGTAAGATCTTGTCAGCTCTTCCTCTTTCCATCATGACTAGTCTTTGGATAATTCTCCTCCAAAGTTTTATGGTGTTTAAAGGTAGAAAAACCTGGACTTACGGAAGTTTAGAATACTGCTTTCAACTAAATACTTTTTTTTTTTTTTTTTTTTAAGTACTGACACATGATAAATATAATTCTCAGATATGTATCAATATCTCAAAGCTTGAGAATATTTTGGTGCTAAAATTCCCAGTGGATATTCTTAAAATGTGCTAGGATATTGACTGTTTGAAGGACAGTTAAATATATTTGACATTTCTGAATCTTTGATTTTCCTTTATTCTTTGCCTATGAGAGATGTAAATTCTCAGGAAAGTCTAAACTTGAGTTAGAATCTCTTTTTCCTCTCTACTTCTACTTCAACAGCTTCCTATTCAATCTTTCTCCTAAATCCTTATATTTTCCTGGTAAGTAGGAATTTATATTTGTGAATGGTTAAATGTCAGATACATGATTGCATCTTCAAGTTAACATATGCTTGTCTCTCATGACTCACTCTGGTTCCAGAAAATTAGAAAGCTGATGAATTATACCAAGAACTGAATTGCATTATCTCTGTCTAAGGAAATAATGTACTACTATCAAACACAGTTTTGTGTATATACTTTATGAATTATTATTATGTGCAGCTAAAAATGTTTGAGTTCACTGTTCAAAAAAAAAAATTGTAATTATATCTTGCTTACACTCCTGTAGAAAACAAAAGTTATTGGTTAATCTTCAAGGGAATTATCATTAACAGAAGAAAGGACTGCGAAACTCATAACCAGCAAAATAAATGAGGAAATTGATACTTATCTCAGTAGGAGTAGAGCTGGACCTAAGTTTGATAAACTAGTAAATACAAGATAAGATCATGCAGGGGGTTCTCAAATAACATTGCAGTTGAATGTCCAACTGTTTCCACCTGTTTTATTTACATTAGTAATTCATCCTCTTTTGAAACAGAAAGCAAAATAAAAGTACAAAGTCTTCTAAACCTAGTCAAGAAACTCATAAGAAAAGTAACATGGAAATAGGCAAACTTTGATTTGGAACAAGGTTTCTGCACACGTAAGTGGGAGGATAATCACTTATTTGAGAATTACGGCTGTATTTATTTGTCCTTATAGATTTTGCACAAATGAGACATTTGTAACAGTTTTTGACAATGTGCTATCTGTATTGTAACACTACATAGATCATTAGCATTCATCTTTAGCCACAAACACAAGTCATACTGATGAATATATCAAAACCTGTAAAGTCTATTAATTAGCAACACTGGCAGTTGTGTGATGTCTTATTGTCATTCATTAAACAGATTTATTTTGCTTTAAACTTATATAACCAAAGGGATGTTTTCCTCTCTCATTCTTCATTTACAATCTCTTTCAGGGACAAACCCACACATAATATGACCTTATTAATTGAAAGTGAGTGCATCAGAAACTAACACTCTCTGCTCATAAAATAATATTTTATCGCTTTCTGACAACACAATAGACAAATTGCTAATCCAGCAATTCAAGATGATGCACATCCTAGAAGAGAAGTGACTTAATCTGATAACATTGGAACACCTAAATTTCGTTTGAAGTAACATTTACAGGACTTTTTATCTGTACATAAACCCCAGTAATATAGCCTGACCGAATGCTGACGGTAATAAAGTCAGACATTTCTTTCTGCAACCATTAGAAAAGTTTCCATCTGTTTTATTTGGCTTCATTAGTAATTCACCATCTTATCTTTTGAACAGAAAGCAAAATATTCTAAACCTAGTCATGTGTCTCAGCAGTTGTACCGAAAGAAAACCCAGGTAGGTTGTAAAGTCAGTTCCTCAGTTTTAACATGAATTTGGAAATATAAAACCGTGCAAACATAAGAAACCAACATTTACAGATGCTGCAGTACATGCTTCTCTAAGAACTCACAACTCATTCTGAAGTCACAAACCTGTTTCACTTAGAGAGGGATAATCTTAACTAGAACAACAGAAGCTTCTACCACAAAACAGTTATATACCTTTAAACAGACATTATTAGGTAGCGTTATTAACCAGTGGATTAAGCATTGCACTGGTAGTCAGAAAACCCTAAACAGTAATCCAATTTGATTGCCCAAGCATATGCACCTATTGACAGATGAGAGGTATCCCTCCTTGACATCACCTGTTGCTCCCAGAGAGGTGTAAGCCTCCATAGGTTGTGTGTCCCACAGGTTGGCCTCAGGATGTCTCAGCTGTCCTAGCACACATCAAATGACAATAGCAGGTCTCCATTTATGATAATGAAATTTTGAACACATGGCAGAGGTGTAGTTACTCATGTAGACAACTGAAGATGGATATCTTATTCTTGAATGGTATCCCTGCTTCAGACATCCAGTGACTCAATAGCCTACCTAAGATCCCCAAAATAAATACCAGTACCAGCCAGTGGATCTAAAATGCAGTAAAGATTAATGAAATGTTCACAAAGAGGTGACAAAAGACAAGTGAAATTATATAAATTGGAATCTCTATTAATACCAAGTATAAGTATGAAAGCTTAAGTGAAATGAATAGAAGATAAAAAGCTCTAAGAATGAATATTTCCAGACTATGGAAGAAAAATCTGTTGAAAATTATCAACATAACAGTTGAATTGTGAAGGAAAATCACTCTTTCGAAAGGTAGAAAGAGAAGTGTTATTTTCTTCTATTTCTCTTCAGAAGTCGTAGAAAATGTAAGCATTTAGAGATTGAAAGGTCAGAAGTAGATTCCTCAGTGCCTTTTTCTTCCTTATGAAGAAGACAGACACTGTATTTACCATTTAAATCTAAAGAACAATTTAATTTTTAAATATCATATCAGAAGTTCATTAGAGAACACCAATTTCAGAAAAGTCTTCTTGCTCTAATATATCACTAATAATTCTCAATATAATTGTCTTCAAAAGAAGGAAAAAATCTTTATTCTAATGAGTAGAAGCACACAAACTAAGCATAAAGTTAATTTGATACAAATCCATGGTGGATTCCTAGCTAAAGTTCTTCAGGTTGTTGACACAAATAATTTTGTGAGTAGATACCAGCATCTAAAACAAGCGCCTCCGTAATAAGATAGTACTAATAAAAAAGAAAAATGTTATGAAAACTTTTCTCCTGGAAATGAAATGTTTGTGCTTACCCAGTAGTTGAAATACCCCAGTAGAAAGAGCCTTATATTGTTCAAAAATTTGTCAAAAATCTGCCCCAATATACTTATCCTCTATGATTTATATAATAGTTCAGTAACTACCAGACTAGTATTTGAGGCTTCATCTCATAAAATCTCTGTTTTCTCTCAGGTAGCTATTGTATTTTACAGAATATAAGAAATAAATTAAATAATGCCCTGTGGATCTCTATTTTACCAGATTGTGCATAATCTCTAACTTCCTCATGACCTGCTAAGTGTCACTCAGTGCATGAAAAGTGAAAACATGTTATGACAAGTATTGCCTGTGGGCTGTGGAGTACCCCACTTTCTGCATAAGTTTTGTCACTGTATATAATTTTTAATATTTGACTGGAACTTGTCATAGAAAAAGATTGAATGTGTGATCTTGCACAGTGACATTATACTGGCTTATTTTCAAAGATGAATATCTTGAGTTTTATTTAAAATGAGATGATGTTCCTTGGCAATATATAACAGTCAGTCTCCTGGACAGGTGGAGGAAAACAAAGGCATTCATCACAAGAAGATCTGACTGCTTAAAGAGAAAAAGGAAAAGCAGCACTGATACATGGATTTATGTCCACCAGTCCAGAAGCAGCAGTGTTTTAGCTCAAGTCACAGACTTTGAATTTGAGTTATTCCTAAAACAAAATGATGAATTGGAATCATGATCCAGTGCTCTCTAAGCCTGAAGTACTTCACTGTTCCAAAATATCTGCATTTTCTCAGGAATTGCTCTAGTATATCTGTCTCTTTATTTTTGAGGGAGGAGAGGAGAATAGAGAGGAGAGAAGATATTATTCTTTAAACAGCTGATCTCTGTCTTGCTGCTTGAAGCCACTTTAGTCAACTGAAATTAGGAACATTAAAGAAGGCCAGACTGATACTATATTCTGCTGTAACTCTACAGAGGAAAAACCTAGTGAAGAGGAGTAGAGGCACTGTCATGATACACCATAGCATGAATTCAGAATCAATTTTCTTTACTTGCAGGACAAGAGCACATTTTTATACAGAGCTCTGTTCATGTCCCATAGCTATTTAGGGTCTGCAGGAGGAAATGTTGACAGTCTCTTTCTTAAGCCTTCTTCTAGCTAATGCTGCAGCCACTGCCAGCTTGCCATTGCTAGGCTTCTGTTGGACTCTGTGTAGGATTTGTAAAGACCAACAAATTGAGAAAATACTTGCCTCACAGAAGCTACAGGATTTTCTCTTAGGAGATTATAAGTATTACAAAATGTAGGTGGCTTTAATTACTAAAATTTTCTAGTATTTAGATGGGCCACAATTCTATGGTCTTACAGTGATTAAAATCTATACTTAAAATACATCTTTGTTTTGAAAAAATCAACTTTATATCTTTTAATATCTCTGTGAAGATTTGCAGTGACCCTCAAACAATGAAGAAGAAACAAGTACCACTCCATGATGCTAAGCTATTTATTGTTTAAATTAAATTTACAATTAACATTGTAGTACAGTTTCTAGAGGTTTAACCTTTTCCTCTTTTCAGTAATACTAGTCAAATGGGCCCTTGCAACACAGAGCAGATAACTCCTGATCATTTTAGATATTTCAAACACTAATCTATAGTAGAAATACAATTTACAAATATTGTGACTAACAGCCAGTGTGCTGCACACATTGCTGAGCTCCAGAATAGTTAAGTATTTTGCACTTTGAATAGGCACAAGGTTCATGAAAAAACAGAAAGTAAGAAGAAATTAGTGATACTTTTGCTGCAGAACTTTATTAGGTATTTCTGGATTCTCTTTTGTCTCATGAAAGATGCTCATGAAAGATCTGTTCATACTGTACTTAACACATTTTCTGAAGGTATAGAAGAACAGAGAAATTGCTGTGCTGAGTCAGATCAAAAGCCCATCAAGCCCAGTTTCCTTCCCACTGATGTCAAAATAACTATAGGTTAGAAATTAACTCTGCTAGACTTAAAGAAAATGTGAAACTAGGGTCTTAAACAATGTGCCTTTGTATAATAAGCAGGATATGTCTGTCAAAAGTAGTTCAAAATGACGAAATGTTAGTTTGGTCAGCAACTCATGAAGAACCACTGGGAGTTGCCAAAGGAAGAAATTAGGGAAAAGGTAATCTCAGCAGGGGGAGAATGCGACCACTGACTCATGGACCACCTACCCCAATTATATCACTGACTCAAAAGAAAAAAACTAAGCATGCGTACTAATTTACATAGTAGCTGAGATAATGCAATAAAAGGAAATGCCTCCACTCTGTATGTGGGTTGGCTCTTTGCACACCAGGTGACAAACCCAGTTTTTGGGACAACACTGCAGTGGTCAATAGCAGATGCCAGATAAGAAAAAAGGCACTACAGCATGGTATGTGCCAGCACTCTTCCAGCCTCCATCTCTGCTCTTCTGCAAAGAAACTTTTGGTTCAGGTTTCATGAGAAAATAATGTCTAGGCTGAGTATATGAATCCACTTAAGTATTCATTGTCACAAAGCAAGTGTTGGCCTCCCTTTAAGAAACACCAAACTGGAATTGAACACCAACAGGTGATAAGAACAACATTGTCTACTGTAAAGGGGAAGGAAAACAGTCAGGATAAAAGCTGTTTCTTAACTTTGTATGTTGGAGTAGTGTTATGTCCACAGGTCTTTATTATCCTGTAAAAATCCTAGGCAAGAAGCCAGAGAACCGAAGGGAGGAGGATGCTAGTGCTGGTGGCAGTGCTAACTGTGAAGACCCCTGTGGCTTTCCAGGCTCTGCATGTTCATTCAGGTGAACTTTTAATGTAATACAGTACTCCTGCTGATATAGTTTAGAATGGACTTAAATCAAATCACTGAAACCTGTGGCATATGGTTAGGCCGTTGATCTCCCTCCTGGTATTCCAGTGAATACTAAGATACAAATCTAATCCTATGTTGTATTTTCAACTACGAAACTGCTATTTTAAAGTACTGGTCTATTGTCATTCAGAGAGCAAAGCCATTTTCTGAAATTCTTACTACTTCACAAAAATGTTTTCAGTTGCATTATGCTCAAACTTTTGTCAGATCATAAATTCCTGTGCTGTTGATTCTCCTCATAGTCCTACTTTTTTTTTCTTTTTTTTTTTTTTTTAAATAGTCACTGCTCTCTTCATAATGAGATAAAGCCTTTAGGGACATTGGGACCTGTATTTTTGCATAAAAAAATCAGCTGCTGCTTTTACATGTCCTTGTCTCTTTGTTCAGAGTGAAAAACATTAGTGGCAAGAATTTACCTCGATATGCACCTCTATTTTCTCAGCAGTTGTTTGAAAATGTAAAATGGCGATCGTTTGTTAACAGCAACAACAAGTGGAATTGATAACGAAAATATTTCCTTTATAAGCTCTCTAACCGCTCCTGTCTCTCTATGCAACCTGTAAGCTTGATACTCCTTCAGTTGGGTGTTAGATAATATGTTTCACATTTGTAGCATTTGGCAAGGAGGAAGAAGACAGCTTATCAACACCCTAAATGAGGTGCCTGAATTAAGAAACTGAACTGAATCATTTGCTTCCACCACTTACATCATAGAAGCAAGTCTCTTTTTCCATTGCATACAGAAAGTCTGAAGTGACATTAGACTCACAATTCAGTTGCCAAGAGTTGGGCAGTGTGAACAGGTAACAACATACTGAAACCTGCTTAAACAACCATGATGATGCCAAACAGACCCTGTAAAGTTCTGTGCATCTTAGATTCCATTAATGTTTCTGGGCACTCAATAATCTTGCTCAATTGCACATACACATGTTTACAGACAATGATAGTAGTAAAAAATCGGAAGGATTTAGTCTCTCCAGTATTCTAAAATGGAAGGTATGACTCTGAACTGTAAATTTATTTTTATATATTTAAGATTTATACATACATAAGAATATGTGACTACAGAAATATAAAAATGTATGTGACACTTATCTTCAGGCATACCCCAAAAACCTATCCAATGAAACAGTTATTTCAGTGTTTCCAATCTAAGCTTTCATGTGGAAGCTGCTCTCCAAAGGCTGTACTTACGTTATGGAATGTTTGCTTCATCACCTTGTCTAATAACTAAAACTAATTTAAGAATTCATAAGTTCCAAAGACCATGTAGACTGTCAATAATACATCAGAGAGTTTTCTTAATAATAATATCTACCTAATGCAATAATTTCATTTACTCCTTTACTGCTTGTGTGGGCAGGAACAGATTTAATTGTAAAAGCACAAAAGATACAGCTTTTATCAAATTGCTAGTTTCATTCAATAAAGAAAAAATAAAATAAAATGTAGGCCAAACATCCTTGAAAACACAAAACCCTAGTTTCTTAGTACTACAACAAATAAACACAGAATGTAGTATACATCTACATGTCCAATAGAAATTTATGTGGACAGTAAAATAATTCGTGTTGCACACCCAACATCCACGATGTATGCTTTTTTGCAGGTTATAGGTTAGACTGGTTCCAGTCTAGCTCCACAGGCAGAACACAAAATTGTAACTGTAGATTTTGGTTCAGATTCATGCAAAAAGAAGCCCAACTGTTCATTCCAAGACTGTCCAAAGTACAGTGAGTAGGAAAAATAAGGACATTCACTTAAAAAGAGATCCCTCCTAACTTGGACTAAAACACTAAGGTAGATGCAGACTAATTCATGTAACAACTCCTATACTTACTGCTGCTTTAGTACTAGTGTAAAATGAAATGTCCTCACTAAGTTATTTAATTTAGTTTTGGTATCCATTTAATGAAAGGGGAATTATTCTAACCAATTAGAGTTTACAGCATTTGGTTAAACAACTCTTGGCTATTTATGCCTCTTTGAATGTGACATTTAAATTATCAGAGCAAAGGCTCAAAGCCACAATACCTGAGCAAACATCACCTACTTCAAGAACAAATAAGATCCATACTCAATCTGGAGTGTCTGAAGTCTTGAAAATTTGGACAGGAAAAAATTACAACCACTTTGAATAAATTATGTTGAATTTTATTTTTAATTTAGAGTTCTGCCTTTAAGCACCCATCAGCTGAACATGAGACTAAATGAAGACAGTATACGAAAAGACTAATTTTTCATTCACAGGCTAAGAAAAGGAAGCTTGAAATTTCTTAGAACAACTGCTGAAACTAATCTATTTTCAAATCTATGTATAAAAAATTGAAATGCTCTTCTCCTCCTCAAAAATACCACCAAAATTTTCTGGAATAGTCTCTTCTAGTCAAGCATATGCCCCAAAGCCTAGGTCATACTCCCATGATGCCATCCCCTGCAAAGTGCACCCATGCTATCAGTTAAGCCGTGTTGGCCTCTAATGGTGTGCATGTGCCCTTATAATTGGAAAGAGTAATTTGACATTCCTGTATTTATTTGATCGCCAAAAAAGATCCAACCCCTCAATATTCTTGTACTAAGCGACAGGTCTACTTAGGCTGAATAAAATCATACAAATGTCCAGTTCAGTGGGATAAAAGAAAATGAATGTCCAAACATTTGGTGAAATGAGTCATCATTATCTGCATCCCAAGTCATATCAAAGACTGAAGAAAATGTTTACCATTTCATTTCACTGTCTATTTTCTATAGACATTAGGATATGATCATTTAAGCAATTTTAGCAGAATCTCATATAATCAAGTATGTGTGAGTGTGTTTGGGCAAGGGGAGAAAAATACAACTTCCTTTCTATTTGAAAACACCCCACTGAACAGACTGCACCTGTTGGCAGCCCTGAGAGAAACAAGCCTTTTCACAGGTAGTAGCAGGGTCTTGATTCTTCTCCATGTCCAGGAAAGTTTTAATGACATGTAATTAAATGTCAGTTGGAGGGATGCAGAATGATCAGGTTTTCTGTTTTGTTTTGGTTTTTTTTGGTTTTTTTTTTTGTTTGTTTGTTTGTTTTGTTTTGTTTTGTTTTTTTGACTGTGAAACATTTCAATTCTTTACAGATCAGCATATCATTTAGGGTAACTGATACAGAGAAAGTTACTGACTACAGTAATTTTAATGATGCTGTGAAACTGTGCAACTTAGAGTGACAGGAAACTTTTAAAGGAAAATAGACTTTACTAAACCCAGAGGCTGGGAGCTACAGAGGCCCCAGTGAGTTAGGAGCTTTGATACAGGATTTTTGGGATTTCTGCAATGGAGCCATGTGTTCAGTCAAGCCTCTAGGATTTTAATACTTGACATCTTATTTCCACACACCTTGAAGTGCAGCTATAGTGTACTTCCAAACTCCATGCTATGAGCTGGGAAGATATTCCCACTGGCCTGAGAATGTAAGACGCTGAAGCCACAATACTGAATGCCTTGAATGCATTTCTAGTGCCTTTAGATCTTGGGAAGCCTTGTCATGCATATTCTCTTGCCATTTTAGACTTAGAGTACAGCTGATTCCCTGCTCTATCCTTTCTCTCCATACTTTGGCTGTGGCAAAAAAGTACAATCAGCTATTTTCATAACCAATTTTCACTTCCAAAATAACAATGTTCAGTCAAAATATTCAAGCAAAGCAGAAAAGGTATCATGAAACTATTTCTGCACAATTAACTAAAATATCTCATTTTTTTTCTTTCTTATAAAATGGTAGAGATCACGTAAATTTTGCTGTCTGCAACTTTGTAGTACAATATATTAAGACCATGATATGAAGCATCTGGTTTGTTCTTTTCTGTTTTCCAAGTGGAAGAACTAATCGTATTATTCAACCCAAACAAAACATAATAAATATACATAAACAGCATAAAGGTAGCCCACACAGTAAAACATCCATAAAGACCTAGTATCTACATTTACCTTGAAAATTATGTGTTCCAGTTCCTAGTAACATAATTCCACAACAATTTCTTCTGGAATATAAATACGTCATTCATATACACACATATATCTTTGAATAATATTGGTTTCTATTTATTCAACCAATCTTTCTGGCAGAAGACACAGATATGACTCACTGTTAATGGGTAAAAAAGTACTAAATATAAATCTATTTGATAGTCAGATTATAAGTAGGGGGGAATTACCATATATTAACGTCACAATAAAATGTAAGAAACTATCAAAATGAATTTTTATTTTTGTATAGTGCTGAATCACTATTTTTTCTGACTATTGTCTACATTCTGTATGAGATATTGTACCCCTGTATTAGACTGTGATTTAAAGAGAAATAAAATCTACAAAAAAAAAAGCTATCACTATGGGGGGAAAAATAAAAAGGAAAATACTTTATATTTAGCCTGACAATGCCTTAATTGAAGCTCTGATAATTAGATAGTATTTTACTGCTACTTGAAGTGTCATTACTCTCAGACATCTCTTTGTTGTTTGAATACTTACCTTTGTCATGCAAGAACCCCTATCTTGCCTCTCTTCTGGACACACTAAATAGCCTCTTTAGTCTCCTGCCATTTCATTCTTTTCACTTTTGCCTAAGACCTATATAGACATGCAACTTTTTTTTTTAAGTAGCCTGATTTTTATTATATTATCTTTTATAAGTTTTTTAAATGACAACAGTATTTTCTTTTAATTTGTATGATATGACCTAAAAGCCCCAAAGTTAGGGCAAATAATACTTTTAAACATAATGAATTCTGAAGAACTAAGTCTACAATAAACATTCATGACCACACACTACATTTTGCATTACTCTGTTAAATACCCCCAAAAGCTAACTCATAAGCAGGAATTTTGTGGGAAGAGAATTTGTTCTTTCTTTGTAAGATGGTATTTGCCTTTATCTGCCTATTTGGGATAGTTTTGAAACAGGCAATTACTAAAAAGCCTGTTCCTGCCCTTAAACTCAGTCACTTTACGTGCTAACAGCAAGTGATATGCAATCTAGTGATCCTGTTCCATTCCAGTCAGTAGAATTATTATTAGTCACTTGAACTGGAAATGGATTGAATCCCCAATAAACATGCTGTAGAAACAGATTTACATGCACCATTGAAACTTACTTATATAATGTTCTACCGCCACATAGTCACTAATATAGAAGTTTACAGAACATTACAGTCCAGTGATTTGGCCACAATAGTTAGAAAAATGTCATAGAGAGTTAAAAAAAACAAAGAGATACTTTTTACTGAAGGTGCATAATACAACAAACATCTCCCCCTTCTTTATGCATTGTACTCTGTTCTAGTACCTAATAAAAATAATATTGCTTTGAAGATGTTAAATGAAGACATTCAGTACTTCAGTTTTTATTTGTGTAAAAAAAAATTAAGAGCTTGAATTTCTTTCCATTTGCAGATGCATAAAACAGTCACTTTAGAAAATGAACCCTCCTAAATTTATAGCTAGACTGTTTTCATTTAGTCTAATCTCTGCTGGCTCAGTATAACACCTTGCCTTTACACAGTACCTACTAGTAAACACAACCTAACAAATTTAGTAATGACTAAGGCAGAAAATGAAAATTCTCCCTTTAAATGTTAGTATACTTTATAGAAATATAGTAGTGTAATATTTGCATAATAAAAGTATCATAAGAAGCAAAATAAATATAATAATAATGCATCTTTTCATTTAGTAGCTGAACACCTGGACACAGAATAGTTTTTTTCATAGCAGATTGATGAGAACGTTTACATTTTCATATTAACAAGGACCTAATTAATTTTGAAAAAATCATTAAAGAGACAGACAGTATACTGTCAACTGTCTCTTGTTCTCAGACAAAGTAAACTGCAAGCTTACATCAGCTGTAATCCTTGGAAACTCCTTTAATAGTTCTATGTTGTAACTCTGGAAAACTATCTTCTTGAATTGATTAAACTATTTAGATGTTGGATGCCACTGGTTAATCTGCAAAACAAAGTTTTTCTTCCAGTCTCAGAACATGAAGAATATTTATAGTCTAAATGGTTTTAACCAGTAAACACTGAACACCTCTGAAAAACTTTTCTATTTTAGATAATCTTTGCATACTGGAATGTTTGCCTTGCCAGAATGCATGTCTAAATAAGCTCATCAAGAAGCAATGATATTTCAAAATAATGTCACTGGTTGGATCAAAGGCAGATATTAGTATAAATGTCCTTAGATCACTGCTGTATGGAGATAAAAAGCTCAGCAAATGTTAAGAATGAAATTGGCTTGAACTTCAAAGTTTTCTGACTCCTGCCTGGGTGTTTCAGACTGTACAGTTAAGAACTCACATTCCTGAAAATCCCCTTTTCACATAATAAGTTGCTACGAGCATCCTGGACTCAAGCCCTAGCTAAATCTACATTTCCTTCTTTTTGCCCCAAGCATCTTAAACAACCTTGGAATCTTCCTCCTTCATAAAAAAAAAAAAAAAAAAAAAA
>NW_010135722.1:58922-66601 GCF_000699245.1 Pterocles gutturalis
CTCTTTTTCTGAAAGATATTTTAATGTAAAATGTAAAGTATTACCAGAAAAACCCTCCAGACATTTCTCATTTTTTAGGGCTGTATTAAGTCTGACAGAATACAAAATATTGCAGATGCAACATTATGAATGTACTTAACACTTTATTATAAAGAAAAGAAGGATGTTCTCAGCTCAAAAGTTTGCAACGTCTGTAAAGGTTATCTAAAATTATAAAATTAGAAGAAAGAAAAACAGGTAACTAATGAGAACTTCCAAATGACCGAGTAAGCTTCCATTACTAAGTAGAAAGTTATCTTTAGCATTTAGTGGAAAGATTATTTTAATATATAGAAACATAATATAATTTCCTCTGATAGACATAGTACTAAACAAAAAAAAAGGGGGGGAAATTATAAAATATTTATTAGATAAACGCTTATTTCTTCCCTGGAACTACACTCCATCACAAAAATACTAAATCTGAAGCCCTGAAGCTATAATGATGACTTGCATTTTGACAAGTACAATATATGCAAAAAATCTTGTTAACCTAACCAAAATGGGCAGGGTATTGCAGGTTTAAAAGAAAACAAAAAACTGGTATCTTTCAGAAAATAAAATTAATCATAATTGAAAGAATTAATCAAGAAATGCCTAGCTCAAGTGTTTTGGTATATATTACAGATCGATAAATAAAATATAGTAGAATAAATAATGTGAAACTGTTGAGCATTATTCTCTTAGCTGGGAAACTGAAAGTTGTGGAATTCAATGTACAAACTCTTATAAATATCAATAGCAACCTAGTGGCATCTTTCCTTTCACTTCTCAGAACAAACTTCTACATTTCGAAATGTGAAAAGCTGTCAAATTATTTACTAAGATATAATGATGTTTCAAACACTGTTCTGTGCCCACAATGCATAAGAACTGTACTGCTAACACAGCTGAAAGTTCTCGGACAGATTCTCCCCTGCATGTAACAAAGGTACTCCAGTTTATGGTAGCTAATTATCTGGCAAAAAGAAAGCCATGCTCTGATAATGACTGTCTGTCTTATTGTCTTCCCAGCCTAATTAATTTTTCCTTCTCCGGCACAGGAGAGTTGTACAGAGGAGGTGCAGAGTGCCTCTTTTTGTGCAGGTGTGGGATGATACACCTCCCAAATGTGCCAGATATATAATCTGAGCCTCCTGGATGAAAGCTCAAGCCATATAAAGGAGCTACCTAGAATCCAGAAGAAAGGAGTTACAGAAACACACATCACATTTGTGTCTTCTTGGACAGTTCTAATAAACACACTGATTTCAGATGGTTCTCAGTTAGCTTTTTGGTGTTTTATCATCCTATTATAACATGCTCAACCATTCCTGTGCAAGGTATGGCACAGTTCTCTAAAACAGAGCTCTGAATTTTGTTATAGTGATTAGACTCTATATGTATTATCACTAACTTGCAGGAACACAGAATACAGAATCCTTAATGGACGTAATCCTGATTATTCCTGTACTGAATGGCATACCAGAACTGCAGTGGTCCTACAGCAGTCCAGTTAACAGTCATTGGGACACATTGGCCCAGTGGGATGGGATGTCACCCATTTTATTACCTTTTGGCTACAGGACAGAACGGATGGGAAATCCAACAGCCAAATATCTCCCTCATGCCTGATCTTTATCACTGTATTCATGTAGCCCTAAGCTGGGATATGGCCCTTCTTGATGAACAGACTGGACTTCCCAACAGTATGTTGAAGGATGATGATGTCCTTTCTGAAGGTACTGATTCTTTCTGCAAAAAATGAACAATATTTCTGCATGACACTGTTCCTGATTCCTGCCACATTATAGATGGAAATAAAATGAAAATTTAAAATATACCAGTTACCTGCATTCTTTACCTGTTTAGGACATCCAGAAAATTCATAAGGCCTTCCCATGCACATAAGCTTAAAAGTATGAATTAATGAGAAGTAACTATTTTCTTCTCCGGTCTTAATGTTGTTTTAATTTATTTACAGGTTTCGAAGTTAATTCCCAAGTTTAAAGTCTGTTGTTAAGAGAATGCTTGCAATAGCACACGCTTTGTCTTCCACACTGTAAATCTTAACAGTGCAGAGCACTCCATGTTTCACACACAACGTAAAAGATAGATCATAGCCATTAACCTTCCCCTTAGTTGCTGATAAAGTAAAATAGGCCCATTATTTACAGTAACAGTAATGTATCTGTTCAGATGAATATTCCTCTTGCTGCAATAAAGTGTAGTATTTTACAGCTGCATACCATCTTTGCAAACTATAAAGTGGCAATTAAAATTGAATATGAACAGAATACTAAGTGAAGATTTGAAGGCAAAAGGGGACGAAAGAACTCTTCCTAAAACTTCCCTCAGCAAAAACAGAAGTTCAACATATATATCAACTAATGTTTGCTTATGTGATTTTTGAATCTACAGCAAATATATAATATTAAATGAATCCCTGGTAAACACTTTCTAAAGGCCATTAATTTGATATAGTTAAGCATCCAACATTTATATGCCTGGTGCTTTTTTGATTGCACACAAGCTGGTTACATCAGGAGGCTGTAACTGAAAGACTGGTAAAACTTAAAAATTAAGAAGCTGTTTTGTAAATATATAAACAGAATTATACTTAACAATATCAATAATTTAACAAAATAAATTACAACTTCATGTAGTCCTGTGCAAATCATAACTAAAACACTGAAATATTTTTTTTTACTTGATTATTTTATCTAGAAGTTAAAAGAGATTCTGGAAGAGAAAATAACTTCAGAAACAGAGTAGCATAAGGAGACATGCCAGCTTAACAGCTTGTGAAAGTACTCAGAAATAAATGCTCGAATACTGTTTTCAGATACTTTTCTATTCAGATATGACTGTCAGTATAATTTTAATCTCACGTATTAAAATTCACTGCAGTCGGAAGATCATCAACAAATTAAGAAGACAAATTCCCTTTTTTTATGGCTCTCTAGCAGTCTATCATATAGGGCCACAGCCCTAATGCCACACAGAAACTGATAGCAACACATTTTACCTAAATACATGAACCAAGATAAATTTTATAGGATTAGAGCCCAACAGTTGAATAATTTAAGTGTACAAACTTGAGATGCTAGCATCAAAAAGAAGGCACAAGAACAAATCAGTGAATGTGATCAGTTTGAGATATATATATCTATATATATATATAAATGTCCACGTGTTTCAGCAAAGTTGTGCAGTTTAAAGCCATACTGAACTAATTGTGAAACAATTATCTTCCCTCTTGCTCTCTGAAAAATGTAATCCCCAAAATTACAGAAAAAAAACCATGAAGAAGTGAAATGAGCTATACATAGGTCACTCCCAAACACATAAGGTTTCAAAGAAAATAATATTTTTTTTTTTGCCAGACAAAACTATTCTAATCACAGTGCTGTTATGCTTCTTGCCACAGTATCTGATTAAAAATAAACAAGCAATATAACAAGTTTCCCCTGCCCAATCCCCTCACCTTTTAGATATTAAGATCATTTAAACTGGAATTAAAGTTATCAATATTAATTATGACATTATTAAATGATTCAAGCCATACATATTGGGCTACAGTAAGGTAACATATTCCCTAAAATGACACATGGATTTTTGGGCTTACAGCTTTTGAACACTTAAATATATATTTAAATATACTCCAGTCAAATTTCACCTTGCAGCTGAATAAAATAACTATTTTAATAAGAAGTATAAATTGTTGTGCATCAAGAAATAAGAAATTGTCATGTCTCTGAGGGCAGATCAAATCCTCATGTACATAGTTAAAGACTCTATATGTACTATCACTAACAATAACAATATGATGCACCTAAATATTTTACATGCATGATACACATGCACACGCATGATAGATATGTGTATGCACGGTACATATGCACATGTATGAGATACGTGCATGACACATGTATGACAAAAATGTATGCAGATTTAGCTCAGGCAGCCTGTACAGTTGTAAATTGCTCTTAAATACTTCTAAAATGATTCACAGATGTTGGAGCTCTGTGAAAATCAATGCAGAAGGTTGCAGGGTTTTTTTGTTTCACCTTGGGATTTGTCGCAATTATGGAGTACTACATATACAGCTGAATTTTAGGAGGGGATGTAGATTTTACTAAAGTCCATAAAAATACCCTGAAGCACTGGTGTGGTCATTAATAAACTGTAGATCTTTAAATACTCAGAGTGGTTGAAGTACTTATTTACTGGTTTACCCGTGATCTTTACCTACATTTTTTCCATTGCTGTGCTTTCAGGTGTCATGCATTATTTTCTCTTTTAATCATACTTAAATGTAGATTTTTTTTATCTGAAAAAAAGCCCAATGCCCAAACCACCCACAACCAACCAACCACATATTTTATATAATAGTAATAATACCCTTATACTAGGGCATCCATGGCCCTGACTGCCAGATCTTTTCACCATATATCTCTCTTTCTGACCTTCCTGTATCATGCGTGAGCACTGGGGGAACATTTTTATCTTTATTGTCAAGTTCTGAGTTTAGTTCATTATTGTTCTTGTAACTTCAGAAATAAGAGAAAATTTAAATCACAGTTCTAATACTGAATGCTAGTGGAACAATTAGGAACAACTTTCAGCTTCTGTGCATCAACTGTCACTTTTTCTTCACACCTCAAACTATTACTATTATTAAACTACCGTATTAACAGTTTTCTGTTAATCATCTCCCAGCACTGTTATGGAGATTGGAATGTTTAGCTATTAGCTGCTGTAAATTATACTGGAAATTAAAGGTGAGGAGATTTATAATAACTATAATTCAAGATCTCATCTTTTGGCTATGCTATACTGGTGATTTATAATAATTCCAGCTGTGAGTGATGATTTCCTTACAGCCAGTTATCTTTGAGAACCTATTGATGGTTACTGCCCTATTGTTTAAGGTGATATACACCTAGAGTGTTGACTGAAAGGTAAAATCTGACTTCTTCCCTTGTGCTGGCACAGGCACTTGCACACCAGCCCACTGAGTCCAATTAGAGACTTGACAGGGTACCAAATAATTTTTTTTCCATTTCTTCTTTAGTTTCCAATTTAGTTTTTTTAATAGGGTCTCTTTGGACAAACTGAAGTTAAAATTATATCTAAGAATAAAACAAAACTTAGCAATAAGGCCTATGCTGGTTTTCCTTCATAATTTGCAAGAAGTTACATGTGTTAATCCCAGACAAAAATGTACCCCAAAGAGTTAGAAAGCATCACTAGTTATGAAATTTTTCTAATGCCTTTATGAAAACAGCCAAAGAGAATAAAAAGCTTCATAAACTGGTAAAATGCCTTGGGATATACTGTTTTACATGATTACTGTGGATACCCTGGACATCTGATTGGTAAAAAACAACCTTTTAAAATATGACAGCTGCTGCAATCATAGAAAGAAAAAGAACAAAGCAATTGTGAGCACTGAAATGGAAAATAAAATAGTCATTTCTGTGGTTAGTATAGCATTTTTGATATACTGGTAGCATTATATCAAAAGCCTTTTTTACTTCTTTTTTTTTTTTTTTTTTTTGAAGAGATGCAATTTACCTAACATTCAAGAAAATAAAATGTATATATGGTATAGTCATTTATTAGTTCTACTGCTAATTGATTTTACTTCTTCAGAACATTTTATTCTTACACACATTCTGGCATAAGCAGGCCTAAGTTGCAACAGTTCCTTCAATGTGAATTGATAATCACTGATCCAGTACCTTTTGCATTGCAGTAATTCATAACACCAGATTAAAAAGGATCAAGATGAAAGGCTAATTACAAAAGGGAGGCACCAGAACACAACAGAACAACTCAGTAGTGAGACCCCACAGCATTCAGCTCACTTGCAGAGGCATGACAAAACAATGTGTAATTTCTTATCTCAGATTTTGCTCATTGTAGCATTTTGCACCTCTATAACTTCTTCACTTTTACACTTACATGTAACAATTCTGCAAGACTACCTGGCTGCAAGTAAAGATCTAAACTCATCTCTGCTTGAATCACAGTTATAGCTTGACATTAATATCTCACATATGCACATAATATGTGTATGCGTATACGCACATCAGTCTATAACAATAGTTTCACTAAGATGGTTGAAATACAAGATTCAAGAAAGACTGCAAGTCTATAAAAAAACAACTTTTTGCATATTGGTAAAAAAAGTAGTAGCAATATACATATATTTTTTTCTTTTCAGTAGAGATATGGAAAGAGTTGAGAAGGAAGAAGAAAAAAAGAAAAAGAAAAAAGAAAAAACATTTTCTGGTTTCTATACCTGGGATTTCCAAGAAGCCTCCCATCCAAATGCCAGCAGATGAGGGACTGATTAAGTTCAAGTATCAGATGTATTTAGTTTGGTACAGGAAGGCAATCCTCTGTTGTTTAAAATTAAATACAAATATATGGTAATCGTGTTCAATTTAAGATAAATTGTAGCTCAACTAGAAGGGAAAGGTTCGATATAGAAAGATCTCCTCCATCAGTGGCATTGCTCTTTGTATGCTGCTCCATTCTTCTATAAGGAAAGTCTGCTTAAATGCAACCATCTCTCCATTTAAATGTTATATGTACAGACATATCAGACTGTTTCACTACATCTGTACTAAAGGCTAGGTCTAACTCCCTTCCTGAGTTCCACTAATGTCTCCTTGTTGGCTTCTAAAAGGCAGGGTTTTGATGTTGTAATTATTAAGAAAAATCCTATTTCAAGATAGACTCAAGAATTTTATGCTTAGGAAGACAGCTAGTTGTATGAATGAGGATTTTTTAGCCTGGAATATTACATTCCATACTCCTGAGGCATGCTAAAGTCAACTCTCCATTAAGCTATTTGAACAATCTTTTTCAACTTCTTTGAAGTGCATTATTTTAATTTTTTATCATAGTGTATTTAATCATAGAATCATAGAATGGCTTGGGTTGGAAGGGACCATAAAGATCGTCTCGTTCCAACCCTCCTGTCATGGGCAGGGACACCCTCCACTAGACCAGGTTGCTCAAAGCCTCATCCAGCCTGGCCTTGAACACCTCCAGGGATGGGGCATCCACAGCTTCCCTGGGCAACCTGTTCCAGTGCCTCATCACCCTCAGAGTGAAAAATTTCTTCATAATGTCTAGTCTAAATCTACCCTCTTTCAGCTTATACCCATTACTCCTTGTCCTCTCACTACACTCCCTGATAAAGAGTGCCTCCCCATCTCTCCTGTAGGCCCCCTTCAGGTACTGGAAGGCTGCTACAAGGTCTCCTCAGAGCCTTCTCTTCTCCAGGCTGAACAACCCCAATTCTTTCAGCCCATCCTTATAGGGGACGTGCTCCAGCCCTCTGACCATCTTTGTGGCCCTCCTTTGGACTTACTCTAACAGGTCCATATCCTTTCTGTGCTGAGGATTCCAGAGCTGGACTCAATGATCTTAAAGGTCTTTTCCAACTTAAATGATTCTATGATTCTACAAGCACCAGGGAAAACTAATCCCTCAGCACTGGAAGGACTATATAAAGAGAGTTATGTTACATGGACAGCACCTTGATACACCCCACAGAATAACCTCTCCAACAAGTAACACAGAATAACTCTCTCCAACAGGTCCAGGTCTTTTTTATGTTGGGGGCCCCACATCTGAACACA
>NW_010135722.1:66697-84288 GCF_000699245.1 Pterocles gutturalis
GGGCTGCAAGCGCACACTGCCGGGACATGTTCAGCTTCTCAACCACCGATACCCCCAAGTCCTTCTCCTCAGGGCTGCTCTCTATCCGTTCTCCACCCAGCCTGTATTTGTGCTTGGGATTGCCTCGACCCACGTGCAGGACCTTGCACTTGGCCTTGTTAAATTTCATGAGGTTTGCATGGGCCCACCTCTCAAGCCTGTCAAGGTCCCTCTGGATGGCATCCCTTCCCTCCAGCGTGTCCACCACACCACACAGCTTGGTGTCATCAGCAAACTTGCTGAGGGTGCATACAGAGATTGAAAATGAAAAATCCACAAATTTGAATTTTAGCACCATAGAAAGCAGAAAATACTTTAAAAAGGAGCAACTTCTTACCTGATTTGTGAATAATGAGAGCATTTGCATTGTATTTATTGCTATTGTGTGCCTTTATCACTTTTATTGTTGTGCTGCAGTATAGCCCTTTGAAGGTCTGCCAAACCACTGCGGCTTGATCAAATGCAGGGCTGAATTTTAATTAAGCTTAGCAAAATACTCATTGAATTTGCTGAGCCTGATTAGGCCAGTCATCCTGATCAATGTGCAGAAGGCATCTTGCTTACTTGTTTTAATAACTGACAAAGGCAGTTAATAGATTTTTGTAAAATAGTTAACCATGAAAAATACAGGATGTCATCACCTCTTTTGACTGAGAACCTTAGGGGATTTTTTGTATTTAACACGGCCACAAAAGATTTCTTGGAATTATGAGTTATGAAGTACTGAATTCAGCACTCATATTTGTGAAGAGTAACCCTAAAAGATATGCATTTTGTTTTGCTAAAGTGTTCCCCACAATATCACAGTTCCAGTGAAGAGGAGTTTCCATGGTCTTTGCAGAGTAGTGTTAAGTATGCATACAAGTGGATGACTTTTTACACACTTCTTTCTACGTTTTCACTGAAGTGATACTAGGACCTCCCTCTATACAGAGTATATATATCTGTACCTCCAGTCTTTCCTGCGAAGCATGACTACCAATTGCAAACCCAAATATTATTTTTTATATCCTTTCCCTCTGACAGTGACAACTTCGCTTCTTTAGTAGTGCAAGAGCCAGTGGGTTTTTACGTAGTAGCAATATCCTTAGGATATCGCTTAGGAACGTTGGTTTTGCTGTTTTCTCATATCTATTCCCACAGTAAGTTTAGGGGGAAAAAAGCTTGTGAGATATTAGAAACAAACGTATAATAGCTGTCCAGCCAACCAAACAGTTATCCCTAAAACATTTTAAGAAAGGAGTAACAGTAGATAAAAAAGGCAAAGAATATGTAGAAGGATGATATGTGACAGCATCCACAGTAAGATGTTCTAGGTCCTAACTCAGGTGTTAATCATTACTAGGGTACTGATGTAGCCTAAACTTTTGTATGGTGAGCAAGACATTAATACTCTTTGAATTTAACTTCAGTATTGTTGTCAGGAAAGGATATGAAAAGTAAAAAATAATAGAATTTGCATTCACTTTGAGGGTGCTGGTATCAGGTTATAAATAAACAAAATTTTAATTAGAAAGCTACAGATTCCTTATTCAGTAACTGAACTTTAGTGATCAAGGAATCCCAGAGAAAACAAGAGTGACTTGCAGCAGAAGCAAACCACAAACCACAATAATTAAAGACCGAATTACAGAGACCTGAGAGCTGTCTTCCCTCTAACTGAAAAGGAGAGAAAAACAGAAATGGGAAGTATGTACAGTTGAAAGAGGGATGATGCACAGTTAAAAGCAGGATAGTAAATCTGTGTTTCAGTGTCCTTCATTACAACTAATAGTTTGCCTATGCACACAGAAGTAAAGGGTAGACTAGATGGTGCTAGTGTTTGATTTCACTGTTCAGCAGCAATTTTCATAAGTTTTGGTGTGCAAACTGTAGGGTGAGGGTATCAAACATACAGAAGTATTTGGGAAAAAGATTCCGTTACAGGACTTGATCTCAGGCTACAGACAAATGCCCAGAAAAACAGATTAACATGTTTTTCAAAAATAGTGCTCATTACACACCTTTCCCCAGCCTCTTGTAATTAATCTGCTTTGTTATTAATCAAGTTAAGAAGACATAAACCTATGTTATTGTTACTATTATCTTATTAATTGGAACATTGGTATGTCTAAGCAAAGGATTTGCTTTTAATAAACATTCCAGAATGGGACAAAAACAAAATCAGAAAACAAATAAACAAAAAAACTGAACCCAACAATGCAAAGTCCTTTTACTGATTACTTAATCTACTGACAGGGAGAAGCTATATGGCAAAGGATGATGTGAATTATATAGAAAATTTCCAGAAACATTAGCTGACAGAAATTTTTGCTTGGGGTAGAAGAGCTTACTTAAACTTATTTTCTGCAATTCTGTTCTCAAATAAAATAGGAAAAGAACACTTAAATGTGCTGTCATCACTATGTTCACTGCTGCTATCCATAGCATCCTCACTTTGTCACACTTACAAGGGTGGTGATACAGATGATCATATCCCCAGGTGGTATCTTAATTGGAGTGAATCGTTTATTGTTCAAAGGACCAATGAAGTGTACAAAATAATTAGCATATTCCAAACTCTGACTTTACTAAGTTGTTTATAGGAATTTCCCTCTGAGAGCTATATCAATGATATGCAAATTCATTCCTGTGTCACTGCCTACCTTCACTGATATCAATCCAAATTTATAAAGCAAAACTCGTTAGTATTGTTTTTTATCAAGATATAGAAGCTTTATCAAGCTTGATGCAGCTCATTATTTCATTTTTTTCAACTTATATCTCCTTGCCACAGACATATTATGTACTTTTTTTTCAATAAAAAATCTACATGATTAAGATAAATACTACATTACATTTTTCAGTAGACAGATCAAGGTCACACAATAAGTAAGGAAAGCAGAAGTAACATCTACCTTTTCCAGAGGCTTCAAATAGATAACAATTGTTTAACCTTACCGTTTTTTTTTCAAAAATTATCTGAAAATTGATAGCATTTTTGGTCTATGTCTAGAAGAATGAGTGCATTATCCAACTCATTCAGGAATCATTCATGTAAAAATTAGTTTGATACAGTTACAGATGCCTTTGACAACAGTAATGCTTTACTTTTTGTTTTGCCACAAATACAAATAAACATTTTTTTCAAAAGATGTTGTGAATTAATTTATTAGGTTCTCTTTGAAGATCAAAATACTGAACCCTCTTTTTTCCTAAAGCACCATTGTTTATTGTAAATTTTGTGAAGTTTAGGCAGCTGTCAAGCTATTTGTTCACAGTAGGTGTCTACCCATCACCATAATTATAATTTTAGCAGGCTTCCAAGACAGATACCTTCCATCTGTTACTGTTTCATAGAAATGGTACCTTGAGATCCAGTTGACCTGTGACCCCTCTGAGTCCCAAACAATTTAATAACAATTTATTCTCAGTCAATTAATTTGATGAAAAATGTTGCATGGAAACAACTCAGGTTCTACACTTTTCTCTTATCCTGCGGTTTTCAGGACTTCTCCATCACGCTAAGACTCCCAGAACCCTAAAAAAAAATAATCCAAGTGTCGCAAAGCCTGAAGCTCTCATGATCCAGGGCTATGGTCTGTAATGAGAGAATGTGGAAATGCTAAGGTTGACAGACTCAGATGAAGGCTTGGGCCTTCTGGGGTCCTTCTTTTACAGCCAGAGTCTTGAAGATTGCCTTTGACAAGGGCAATACATGTTGTAGTTTCACAACTCATGCATTTGCTGTGACTACTTGAGATTACAAAGCTAGGGAAACTAACACAAACAATTCTGTTACCACAGGCATGAATAATTCACAAGTATGATAGGATGTTCTGATTCACAACTTTCAACAGAGCATCAAAATTAACTTTTATTCAAAAATACAAATTGTACTGATACATAACAAGAGATTAAGATGTAACACCACGGAAAATGTGCTTTTATTGTTCTGGTAACAAAATGCATACGGGTCCTGCATGTATGACACATTTTCTGGTCATCATTTCTTTTGCATTTATAACAGAGATCTGCTGATGAATACACATTGTAGAACTCTTCTTATCTTCAGAGGAATCATCATGTCACAGGTTCAACTAGGAAACTCTAAAAGCTGACGCTCTGACTTGAGATATCCCTAGGTTAGATTTATGATTTGTTGGCAAAGGCTAATTGTTTGATTGAGGCATCATTTGCCAAAGACTGTGCTCTGAGTTGTCTGGTTACCTAATGAAACTTAAAACTTCCAGTTACCCTGGAAGAAAATACTAGGAAGAGAACGAGAACAGTAGGAATGAAGGCTGATTATTTCATTCTTGTCTTTGCTCAACTCTGAAGGCCTGGGCAAACTTGTTAGACAAGGAAGTGAATAAAGAGGGAAGGGAAGGTAAAGAAAACATGAGAAAGAGAGAGGGGAAATAAGCTAAGTGTTTCATCTTATAATTTGGAAATATTCTACATTCCCACCATTAGAGACAAGTTCTGAAAATAGAATATGTGTTTTTTAGCATGTCTGCTTTGTGCCTTGAAATTATCTGATGTAGTCTAGTTCCAATTATATTAAAGAAAGGAGAGGCAGACACTGACATCCTGATAAAGCTCGATATCATCAGACTTTTTGGCAAACAAGAAAGAGAATTTGCACTATTTCAGGATAGCAGGAAACCTCAAGGAGGGAAAGGCTCACATGCACATACAGATGCACACACCAATTATCTGCAGTCCGAAACTATATTAACAGAATCTTTATTTCACAAGTCTTGCACACGCATGTTCATAGAGAGCAAATTATCTACTGCAAATTGCTCTGAAAAGGGAAGACTTAAAGTTATGAAACTAGCTTTTTCTTAAAGTCACTCTTCTTATAAAGTCACATGGAAAGTTTAAATAATTTTCACAAACATTTCTAAGTGCTTTTACCTACTCCAAAATATTTTTTAACTTATGAAATAATATGCATGAGTCAAGCTGAAGTACATGTAACACAAGTCAAGCTGAAGTAGAAATTACAGTAGAGATTTTTGAGTTATCTATTTTTATACATGTACTTCGATGGATATGCATGTCTTTGTGTACAGAGAAAGAAAAAGAGAAAGAACATGCTGCAGCAGAAGCTTGTTCTGAGGAGAGATGTAGGAAACCATCACTTAACACTGCAACAGTCATGATGTAGGAGCTGCATCTGATTCTACAAATGAAGTCCCCAGGTCTGACATAAACAGAAGCTAGAGTCTACTTTTCTGAGAATGATTAATCTTTTTTTTTTTTGGAAATACAAAGGAAGAGCACTGACATTTCAAAAGTTTACATGACAAAGCTATAAAACTTACAGCTTTACTTTCAAACATATACAGGAGCTTTATTCAAGAGAGGTTCTTTTTTGTAACTTATATCAAAGTCTTTTTACTTTAGATCTTATATCCAAATGTCTTGTTGAACTGGCAAATACATCAGTACTACAGGAAGAAGCTAAGAAATTCTATTTTGTTTAATGTGGCTGGCTGCTTTTGGACTTTACAAATAGAAGTATGTGCTCTGAAATGAAATCCTGACCTCATTCAAGTCAACTGCAAAATGTTATGCGCCTACCTTGCCATCCAGACTTCATAACAAGAGCCTTTTCAAAAAAAAAAAAAAAAAAAAACCAAACCATTGTGACTGAACAATAAACCCCTACAACAGAAGAAGGATCAGAGGAAAAGGAAAGGGAGATGTGCCCATGAATTTCAGGAAATAATGCGGGGTGTGGCTGACCACAGCTGTTGCAAAGAAGCTGACTTACCTCAACACCAAGAAGACCAGATGGTGGCCTTTTTTTCTAGGTAAACAGCAATCAACAGTTGAGCAGATCAACTCGTGGTGTAAATGTTTCTCCCTAAGTTCATTAAAAGAGAGTAAATGTCTCCCTGAATTAGGCAGACAAGAATGGGGGGATGAGAATACCTGGATCAGCCCAACATAAGAGTATAAAAACTGAAAAAGTAACAAAAGAATTTCAAAGAGGGTAACAGGCTTGAGATAACTGCAACCCATACGTGTGCCTTCCTGGCAAGCGAGGGTGCCCAGTATGGTAATGGTGAGCATGTTATAGAGACCAGTAATGGGAATCCCATCGTTATTGCAACTGAACTGTTTATATTGCTATATTTTGCTAAGTGTAATTTACATTTGTATTGTGTTATACAATATATTTTGCATTGTTCCACTAAATCAGAAATACAATGTAAAATCAACTGTCTTCATATAAGTTAATTTGATATCCCTCCACACATGGAATATCTATAAGAACCTGGTCAGACAGTATTGGACTCCATTAAAGAAGGGAATGCTCAAAGGAGTAAGACAATTATTTACAAAACATGCATCCCTCAATTTGTCACGCAGAACAATTACACCACATTCAGTTTTCTTACAAGAGTGCCATGGACAAGACAAACCCATTGTTTGAAGTTAAATCAAGTTAGGCAAGAGAAAGAATTTCTACACTGAATGACAGAAACTTGCATCAGTCTCTGGATAATGCTTAAGCAATAGAGAGCAAAGGTTTGTTAATGTTATGGTCCCAGAGCTAAACATATGGGGGAAAGTATGAAAGAATTCTTATCATACTCGAAAGCCTGTAGTGAACACCCTGGTGCTTGCTACTAGCTAGACAAACACGCAAACAAAACCTACTATAATAATGAAGTGCTGATATAGAAACACTTTTTTTTTTTTTTCTTTCTGCACTATCATGATTACTTTCTGGTTATACAGAGACTCAAAAAACAGGTATTTAAAGCCTTTCAAAATGAGGGCTCCACTCTATTTCCACTGAAATCAGAATATAATATTTCATCTGAAATTAATATGAACAGCATGAGCTCCTCAAAGAAAAAGATCTTGAGGCGTCTTAGGATATTAGTGTACCACAATAGTCTTACTCCTTTCTATTCCTAAACCTTTCCCCAGATTTGCTTCTATTTTATATAATACTTTAAATTAAACATAAAATTAAAAAATCACTAAGAAATCATGGTCATGACTAAATTGCAGGCCTTCAAATAGACATGGATATTTTTTTACCTCCTTAGGATAAATGTTAACTCTCAGGAAAACATTGCTAGAGACTTTTTTAAAATTACTTTCAGGAAAATAGTGATCCTAACACTGAAGATTAGAAAAAAACCTTGCAAAACTTGTAGTGTTCTGTAACTCAAAATCTTAAGTGACATAGCATAAATGAAAGACTAAATCTCCTAACATCTCATCATTTTTATAATCTAAACTTGATACTGATTTTTTAAATGAGAAACTCAACAATATGTCACTAACCTGAATTCTAACCGTGTATGTATCTCATCTCATCTCTCTTTTATGTTTACTGCTCTCTAACCTCCTATAATTTCCAAGAATCCTGTAGTCATCAACTATGTAGTTATCAGACTTTTTATAACAATTTCAACACTACAATATCTGAAATACTACTGTTATTTCTTATTTTGGCTACTGTCAAATACCAGAAATACTACGCTGGCATAATTGATAGCAAATGTTGACATTTTAATAGCAGCTACAAAATCACTTGAGATTAAGGCCAGAATGGATGAGCTATTACTTCTGCACCCCAGATATAAATGGCATTCCTATGATATATGAGTAAATTTAATGCCTTTCCTCTTTACCATGCTCTACAAGTAACAAAAAAGAAGTAAAAACAGAAAAAAAAAAATCAAAATTCACACAATAACATGTTTTCAAAAAATCTAAAGCTAGAATATTCTCTTATGCTTTTAAGAATAGAAAGTGAGATTAAACATTAATTTTTATTGCAGGTTAAAGTAATGATTGCTTGACAACTTATTCATGACATACAATGGGAGAAAATTTTCCTTGAATTTGTTTTTCCAGAAATAAGTCTTAACGAGTGTATTCCATTAACTGTTCAGTAGCTGCTCTGAAAACCTCTTGACTGGTCTGTCTTTAAATACAGAACACCCTTAGAAAACCTCTCAGGAAAACTGCTTAAAAATGAAGAATAGCCAGTGTCATACTTGCACTTAGCATGCTCAGTTTCTGTCCTAATGCTTACACAAATGCACACTCAGTGCATGCTTGTGAATAAAAAAGGAAAATCTGCTCCTTCTTCTTCCCTCCAGTATTTTTTCCCTGGAGCTGAAAATCAATAGCATATTTTACTCCCCTTTCCAAGAAAGCTTTACCTACATGGTTCATATATCAAACACAAATAAAAACTACATCCATTGTCTCCACCAGGTGGAGGACAATTTAGTGACGAACTAATGGTAATGAAGTAACATGTGGTCTCCAAACATGATAATTTGATTGTGTCCTACACTCACTTGAAAATCTATGACCATTTTTTCTCTGACTGTATTTAGCAACAAGAACACTACATGAAAAACAGGCAAAAATAAAGCACAGAGGTGTAATCTTGCAGATATTTAGGATGGGATCAATGTATAGAAAAGGAAGTATCATAGGTCAGAATCTGTCTCAGTTCTGATCAATCTTTCATAGACATGAACTATAAGCCTTACCTGAAGTCCATGTCACAGAATCACAGGCAGGCTGAGGCTGGAAGGCACCTCCAGAGACTGCTTAGTCCAATCTCCTTCTCAGAGCAGGGTCAGCGAGACTAGATTGCTCAGGGCTGTGTCCAGTTGTGTTTTGAGTATCTCCAGGGATGGAGACTTCATAGCCTCTCCGGGAAACCTGTGACAGGGTTTGTCCTCACAGTATAAAAGTGTCTTTTGTGTCCGCAAGGAACCTGATGAGTGTTGTTTTGTATGCACTGGTGCCTGCCCTGTCAGCAGGCACCACTGAGAATAGTCTGTCCTCCTTTCTATTCCCTCCCGTCAGATATTTACACACACCAATAAGATCCCTCTGAGCCTTCTCCAGGCTGTCTCAGCTCAGTTAGCCTCTCCTTGTATGTTATATGCTCCACCCTCTTGATCATCTTTTTGGAACTTCCCTGGAGTCATTCCAGTATGTCCATGTCTCTCTCATACTGGGAAGCCCAGCACTGGACCCAGCACTTCAGATGTGGCCTCACCAGGACAGGAAGGATCACCTCCATTGACCTGCTGGCAGCACTCAGGCTCATGCAACCTAGGAGGCTGTCGGCCTCCTTTGCTGCAAGGGCACATTGCAGCCTCATGTCCAACTTGGTGTCCTCCAGGACCCCATGATCCTTCTCTACAGAGCTGCTTTCTAGACACCCTTGGTCTGTACTGGTGGCTGGGGTTATTCCTCCCCACAGGCAGGACTTGGCACTTAACTTTTGTTGAACTTCGCACCACTCTTCACAACACTTTGGGCCCAGATGTTCAGATACTTTTCCATCTACCTAACTGTCCAGCATCTTAAGCCATGCTTCATCAGCCTGTCTATGACAATGTTATAAGAGACAGTCTCAAAAGACTTACTAAAGTTGAGGTAAATAGTATCCACTGCTCTCCCCTCATCCACAAAGCCTGTCATCCTACTGTTGAAGGCTTTCAGACCATGTAAATGGAAAGAAGGGTTTAGTTCAGGCCTTTGGTTTCTAGATGAAAGGAAATGAATGGATGAGGTGAGGATGAGAAAAAGAAGATTCAGATCAACTGCATACTTTGGAAAGATAATTTTGTATTCTTAGATTAGTGACTAATATTTTGAATTCAAAGGGGCAAAGAAATTGGCATCCTCTCCTCCCCTCACACACACACAAAACTCCTTAAGGTAGGAAAAATATTTTTAATAGCAAATCTGTAAGCTTTATTTATTTACTGCCAATATCCTGGGATGAAAATATTAAAGTAACTCAGCTTAGGAATTTCAAAGGTACTTAAGGAGGCATTCTTTTATGAGGCAAATCTCTCTCACACCCATAACATAGTTTTTTTTTTTTTTTTTTTCTTTACTATTTTTATACTTGGCATACATCTAAAATATAATGTTGTGTATTTATATATATATATAAAAGTATTTACTGAAACTTGGCTAAACTGCAACCATGTTAAAAACATGAGGACGTACTGAAGGAGTGATTAGAGAAGAAGAAAAACGTGAGGAGAACAAAAGCACAGAAGCTGTGAAAAAACAAAATTCAAGGAAAGAATTGTGTTCAAGCATACTGAAGGCATAGGAATGATAAGACTGAAGTAACAGTTCTGCTGCCTGGTGAGGAAGAGGTCATTTGAGTGGAGTGCCAGGGACAAAAGGTAGACTGGAGAGGGACTGGGTGGGGATGAAATGAGAGAAGCTCCAGACATCCATTTAAAACAATGTTCCATGAATTTAAGAGATTAAAGCAATAAAAGGGATGGTGCAGTCACTGGAGAGATAGGTCAGGTCAAGTGTCTTTCCTTTTAGCTAGGGAAACTAGGACATGTTTACCTTGCAAGAGAAGAGTACCAAGACAAATTGGAATATTGAGGAGAAAAGGAAGGGAGAAAAAAAAAAAAAACAAACACAAACCAAAACAAAACAAACAAACAAACAAACAAAAAAACCACAAAATGCACAAGACAGACCAGCATGAAGTTCAAAAGGAGCCAGCAACCATGTTCATGAAAGAAAGGAAAGAGAGAGCAGGAGTACATGAAAGAAGACAAGAAGTCACCAATAATCTTATACTAAAAATCACAAAAATGTCAAGGTACTGATTCGGTTTCAATTCTACCTAGTCTTTGCATTTGATTTGTAACTTTTAAGTCTTCAAAAGTAGTTGGTGAGGAACAATGAAGTCAGGTGAAACACGAAATTTAGAGGTTCTGAGCCAGCTGTTTACCAGGCTGAGAACTGAATAACAAAAAGACTAAAAGTCATGTCAGATGAGGCTAATGGAAATGAGGGAGATAAGGAGAATGTAGCTAATGCAGGTCTACCTGAAGTCAGATAAAAGTGAAACAAGTGCTACAGAAAAGAAACAAAACAAAACAAAACAAAACAACCAAAACAAAACAAAACAAAAAAACCAAAAACAAACATACTAGAACTTCCAGAATCAGACCTGAAATTTATATTATGCACAGTTTTTTTTTAAAAATGTATAGGTCAAACTGCTGAATATTCACAGTATGTCCCAGTGATTTTAACTTCCTGCATGCTTTACAATGCAGGTTATGCAGGGAAAAAATAACTCTTCCTATCTGAATTATTAAAGATATAGAAATATATATAAAGATAGCTATGGTTCCTACTGGAATTAGAAATTATTAACAATGAAAACACTAACAACATCTAAAATAAGTTTACCTGAACAGCATCCAAAATGCAGTCTAATTTATTTAAAATATAAAAAGTGTAATTCCTGTCTCTGTGTTTTCACATTCTAAATCAGTAAGAAAATTAATCTCTCGGAGTGAAATCCTGGTAGTAGTAACTTGAAAGAAGTTTCACATGGATGTCAATGGAACCAGGATTTATAAGTGAGGTATTAGCAGTTCCCTTGGCTATACATACATCTGTTTAGTTGTGCCTGTGTAAAGGAGAAATCAATTTTTCCTCCTCTGAACACAAACCATGAATAAAGACACATTTATTAGATATAAACCAAGTATTCTAAAAGAACACTTACAGTATTGCAAAACTATCTCAGGCCTGAATATTCAAACCTCTCTTCATATGCATGTTTTATTGACATGGTAATAGAGTATTTTTTTCCATAGAATCCCTGCTGCATTCAATCATATAAGAGACAGTGCTTGTTTAATGACAAATTACTCAACATCCTCTCTCCTCCTCATTGTTAGAGACTTCAAACCATTTTCTGAAAACAAATTGCAAAATCTCATCAGCTGTTTTCACTCTTCATGGCTATCAATAAATTAATTTCTGCACCACTATGAGACAAGAGTGTATTAGTATTCCATTTTACAGAAGAGAAATAGAAGCATAGAAGGAAAATTAGAAGTATATTCTACTTTCAGGTGTCTACATTTACAACAAACAGTCGATATTTTCACTGATATTTCACTGTTCCCGCTGGTTACTAATCAAACTTCAAGATCTGAAGTTCAAAACTTGAAAATAAGGAATCACTCATTAATATACAGCAAAAAAAAAAAAAAAAAAAGTGTTTTTAGAAACTGCTCATAGAGGTAATCATTGGCAGAGAGTATGCTAGACAAAATCTAGCTCTCCGGGGCAATAATTGATTTTTATTTTTCTTCTTGCTCCTGCCTGCAGGCTCAGCCACAATCAGACCACACTGACCACTCAACTCAGTACAGATTTAGTGTTGTAATGAAAGATTTGCAATAAGTATGCAAATATGGCAGAACTGAAGCTGTGGACTTCCTAATGACTTCCACTATTTCTACAATATTAATTAAAACAGTATTAAATCTATTGTTTTAGTAAGTACCTTTTATACACTTAATTTCTATTACTTTAATAACAGTGAGTTGGCCAAAATACATCAAATTAATCAAGACTAAAAACATTAATAATTCACCGATTTCTGAAACACAGTAACTGACAAGAGTAGCAAGTGATTGTCTACGTAGTGAGACACTGTGCTTGAAAAAAAAGTCTAACATAGGAGAAATGGTGAAACACGGACCTGCAACTGTCTTCAAATAAATATAGACTCTTCTACCGCATTCACTCTAACCTTTCACTCAATTCTCAACTCCTCGCCTCAGGTTCAGTCTTTCTTCCTTACATGCTTAATGCAAACGCCACTTTTCTAGATATCATGCTTTGTTTCCTAATTTATTCCCTTCTTTCCTTGTACAGTCACTTTTCCATTTCTGTCTCAAATTCCCTGATACATGTTCACCTGCCCAGATGCTCCATTCCCGCAGCTGCTTTCCCAAAACTTACTCTAACAGTTGCGCTCCTGCTCACATCTCCCCTTCCAGGCACTACCCATGCCCACTCGCTAACAACAGTCGCAGTCCCTTCAGTCCCTTTGTCTCCCTGGGTCTCCCCATCAGACCTACATACCTGAATGCCTTCTGCCCTGTCTTTCTGCTCTTGCTCAAGTTTCTCTCTTAACCGTCCAGTGGGATTTCAAGAATGTCTCCAGTGTCTCCCTGATCCAACGCACCTCCCCTGAAAAGGGCCGAGATTGCTCCCTGAGTTTTTCAGTCCCTTTGAGCACTGTCCACTTCCTCACGCCATCCCAGGATGCCTCAAGGTGGACTGTTCCCCATGGCCTCTCTCCTGGGACCCACAGACCTTCCCTTCTAATCACACTTCAGAGAGAAGTACCAGCGGCTGCAGGAGAGAGGGAAGGAGACAGGACCCTCCTACAGCCCTTCTCTGCTGTAGAAAAGAACGACTTCATGTAGCTCCACAGTGACTCTACAGACATGGGGTGGGTTGCTTTGGAAATCAGGGAGGTCATTCAGCAAAAATACAGAATTGCTGAGATCAGACCTGGGCAGGTACAGCAAGAGAACAAGAGAACTGCAATCAATAATATTTCATTATTAATAGTGTCAATATTTAACACACCAGATTGTAATCAGTATTATGCACACTGAGAGTGAGGATATGAATGTCTGTATAAATGCTGCCTGTTACTTAGGGTCGGAGGTTCTTAATGCTAGCACAAAAAAGTTCGTCTCCTCCTTTTACTTGCTTTTGTTTCTGGTGCCTGAATCTAGACTCAGCATGACCCAAGGAAAGCCTCCCTCCATCCCACGGGTCCACGCTCCAGGCAGTCCGGGCCTCTCACTGTCCCAGTGCTGGCTGTGCCCTCTGCAAAGCTCACACCCTTGTCAGCCAGGCTGTAAAGTCCCAGGGAAGGACAAGAGTGTCACCCTCTACAAAATCCCTGGCCAGGTTCAAGCCTCTCCTCTGTAGCCTGTGTTAGATCTTTCCAACAAGCATCTGCCAGAACTATTACTTTCAAGCGGGTAAAGCTGCATTTTTTTCTCTGCTTTTTGTCTTGAAATATGCTCACCAGTTTGGATCAAAATGAGTCAAAACTGCCTTGAGGCAGATCAGCAGTTGAGCACTAATCCCTATGCCACAGAGCCTGGAAAGTAAGTGAGAAGGCGAGGAGAGACCTTTCTCCATTCTACTGCAGAGCCAATTTCATTTTCCTTAGGTATTTACTCTGTACATAACACTTGTACACCTATAAAAATTACACATCCATTTCAACAGTAGTGGCTGCATACTGGATCAATAACCGGTAATCTAAAGAGTCTCAAGAGGTTTGCTTCACATCAGTTTTACATAAAGATACAATGTTAAATTTTGTTTCTTTGTTTTCCCCTATATCACTCAGTTTCAGGATTAGGGTGTGGACAGGCCTGAAATTAAGGGTTTTTCTTCTTTATAGGGAAGTTTGGACTACTTGTCAGAATAAGAGAAATGCCATAGATTTTACTTCCTTTGCTAAAATAAAAATAATGAAAGATAAAGCATGTTCTCCTCAAGCCTAGCAGAGTGGTGTTGGTCCTCACAGCATTAATACTTTTTCTTCTTACAACAGCATTCCCTTTTTTCAGCTACTGAGTGCATGCAATGTTCTGAAGCATATTTTCTGTTAATCATTGCACTGATTTATATCAATAGTTTTGTACATATTCCTCATTCATAAAACCTAATCTAACCTACCATAATCACCCTGCTATAGTATAGGCATTTTGTTTTGTGCTCATGAAAAATTAACATCCCGCAAATTCCCCTGACAATTCCAATTGCACAGCATTGTGTTCTCATTTGACAGATTATGAAGGAAAGGCTGTACTCCTCATTTTCACTTTCGTTTGGGCTCAGGAGGAATAAAAGGGTGGCTATGTATTTATATGATTGTGATTCCATGATTTATAATTCCCTGGATGGAATGTAAATGACCAAAACTCTGATTTCAGACTTTCTAAATTTTTGCTCGTCTTCTCCATCATTCAGAATAACAAATGTACTTGGGGACCTCCATGCAATTTGGCATTGCCAGTCTATTTTCTCAGTTCAAAAATCTCTAATGTTATTTCCACTATCAGTTTGGATATACACGATCTAAATCTGTTGAGACTGGTCAAAAAGAAAAGAGAATAATGAAAACTTAAAATGGAAGCTCAAAATCCAAAACACCCAAACATGTAAAAAACCCAGATATTCTGACAACCAAATAATATTTTTAAGAAAATACATTTTCCATATGTTTTCTGTGAGACAAATCTCAAATCTTCAATAGGAATCCAGAAATCTACTTTGTTTAATGACCATCTTCATAAACTACTAATTATATTTCAATACATACAATGAGCAAAAAGCAGGGATTCCACTCTGTGTGTGTGTGTGTTTCAGCTTACTGGATGAAGTCTTGTTGACTTTGTGAATTTATTCTTCTGCATTATGCTAATTTTTACTCTGCTGTTTCCCTGGCCCAGGCATTTGTTATTTTCTTAAGAAGAATAAAGCAAAAAAGTTTTATTTCAGTATTTGAGCATTATTTCAGGAAAGTTAGTACAATTTAGAACCTGAGAACAAAGCTGCAACATGGTGGGATGAATTGCATGACTAGAACACTTGATTGAGGGCTACAGGCTTTTCAGAAGCCCTCTATGTCATGGAGGGGATAGACTGCAAAGAGCTGCATCTGAGAAACAGTCATGACCAGGTTGAGAGCTTATGGGTTAAAATCAAGGACCGGTCCAGCAAAGGACATCTAGTGGTTGGGGTCTACTACAGGCCACCTGATCAGGGAGAACCTGTTGACGAGGCTTTCTAGCTTCAGCTGCAAGAGGTGTCATGCTCTCAGGCTCTTCTCCTGATGGGGGATTTCAACCACCCAGATATCTGCTGGGATAACAACACTGCAGCCTGAAAAAAATCCAGGAGACTCCTGGAGTCTATTGAGGATAACTTCCTCAGCCAGATATTAGATGGACCGTCCCGAGGGGAAGCTTTACTAGACCTGGTGCTCACCAATGTAGAAGAGAGCATTAGAGAGGTTAAGACTGGGGGCAGCCTGGGCTGTAGTGACCATGCCCTGGTGGAGTTTGTGATGTTGAGGCAAAAAGCAGAGTCAGGACCCTGATCTTCAGGAGAGCAAACTTCCAGCTGTTCAGGGAAATACTGGATGGGATCCCCTGGGAAACAGTCTTTAGGGGCACAGAAACAGAACAGAGCTGGCAGCTCTTTAAGGACACCCTTCTGAGAGCGCAAGAGCTCTCCATCCCCCAGCAGAAGAAATGAAGCAAAGGAGGCGGGTGACCAACATGGCTGAGCAAGAACCTGCAGCCCAAACTGAAGGAAAAGAAGAAAATGTACAGGAAGTGGAATCAGGGTTGTGTAGCCGGGGAAGAATACAGATACAGAGGTGTTGTCCAGATGTGTAGAGCAAGGATCAGGAAAGCCAAGGCACAGATGGAGTTGAACTTGGCGAGGGACGTGGAAAATAACAGGAAGGGGTTCTACAGGTACATAGGCAGGAGGAGACAGGCCAAGGAGAATGTTCCCCCTCTAGAAACGAGAACTGGCTTCCTCAGACATGGAAAAAACTGAGGTACTCAGTAAGTCCTTTGCCTCAGTCTTCACTGGCGATCAGGCTTCCCATGTTTGTCAGGACCCGAAACCTCTAGGTGAAGGTGAGAGAAGCGGAATCCCTCCCACCGTAACAGCAGAACAAGTCTGAGACCGCCTCACGACACTGAATGTATATAAGTCTATGGGGCCAGACAACATACATCTCAGGGTTCGGAAAGAGATGGCTGATGTGGTTGCCAAGCCACTCTCCATCATATTTGAAAAATCATGGCTGGTGGGCGAAGTCCCCAGTGACTGGAAAAAGGGAAACATTACTCCTATTTTTAAGAAAGGGAGAAAAGAAGACCTGGGGAACTACAGGCCGGTGAGCCTCACCTTTGTGCCTGGGAAGATCATGGAGCAGATCCGCCTCGAAACCATGTTAAGACACACACAAGACCAAGAGGTGATCCGAGACAGCCAACATGGCTTTACCAAAGGCAGATCTTGCCTGACCAATTTGGTGGCCTTCTATGGTGGAGTGAAGGCATCGGTGGACAAAGGAAGGGTGACAGATGTAATTTACCTGGACTTGTGCAAAGCCTTTGACATGGTCCCTCACCACATCCTTCTCTCTAAATTGGAGAGGTATGGATTTGAACGAGGGACTGTTTGACGGATAAAGAATTGGTTGGATGGTTGCAGCCAAACGGTTGTGGTCAACGGCTCTATGTCTGGATGGAGGCTGGTCACAAGTGCTGTCCCTCAAGGGTCTGTCTTGGGACCAGTGCTCTTCAACATCTTTATCAACGACATAGATGAGGGAATCGAGTGCCTGCTCAGCAAATTTTCAGGTGACACCAAGCTGAGTGGTGCAGTCGATACAACAGAGGGCAGGGATGCCATCCAGAGGGACCTGGACAGGCTGGAGAAGTGGGACCATGAGAACCTAATGAGGTTCCACAAGGCCAAGTGCAAGGTGTTGCACTTCGACTGGGGCAATCCCAGGTACTTCTATAGACTGGGAGAAAAACTCCTTGAGAGCAGCCCTGCAGCGAAGGACTTGGGGGTCCTGGTGGATGAGAAGCTGGACATGAGCCAGCACTGTGCGCTTTCAGCCCGGAAGGCCAACTATGTCCTGGACTGCATTA
>NW_010135723.1:0-24524 GCF_000699245.1 Pterocles gutturalis
CCTTATCTGCAATGTATTTGAAGAAGCCAGTTTAAATCCACCACCCCTCATCCCATGGCTACATGCCCTTGTAAAAACTCATGTACAAGCCTCCACCTTCTGATCATCTAATACTGCATGCAGTTTTGTAATTTAAATTCAGTAGCAGCTTAGACAACTTGGGGAGCTCTCTTGTGTTTCTGTTATGTTTTCTTCCAGGCAGTTCCACCAGATAATACCAAGATATTCAGGTCTGATGCTCAGGAAATTAGCCAACAACCATCTCAGCATCCTTTAATCCTGGCAGCCATAACTCCTTTCCCCTCTTCTATTGCGATACAGAGACAGGCTCGTAGAGTATGCTGGTATATTGCAGACTCCACAATAGGTGGCGATATCCATGCTTAGGGAAATTTGTAGTATACTTGAATGTCATAACTGCTAGCTAAAAAACAGTACAAGTGAATAGTTTCAGTATAGATTAAAAGATATGGCATAGGTGGAGAAAGTGAGAGCAGTTTGGTGGAAGTACGCGTGTTGATGGCGTTAGTGATTTTTATCTGGTAGAGATCTCACAAGTGGGTGCAAGACAGAGATCCAGTACATTCTTTAATTTGAGGTTTGTTGTGTGCTAGGATGTCCACTATTTGTGCTGAGCACAAAAGAAGAATTTACTTATGGTTGAAGTTTTTGTGGGAATGGACCCACTACCACCAAGGTAAGAATTACTCCTGAGCATAGCCATAACGTACTGGGATGGGAGCTTCCATTGCCTGTTCCATACCTGATGGGACTTAGTTACTCCCTTGTGTGGATCTTGAGAAAGGAGGTTTTTTATATTTCTTCTCTTTAATGATGCTGTAATTCTAGTGAATGTCACTGGATCTAAGAATTACTAGACAGAAGTAGTTACATGAAAAACAAAAGGATAAAATAATCACTTCCATGTTTTTCAGATATGTCCAAATGTTCTGATCAATTTACTTTAAAAAACACTAACTTACTGAATATTAAGTCTCATAGTAAATTCCCAAGTGTTTTCTTTTCCAGATGACATGATCATGAAAATTCTGTTGTCGTACTCTAAGTATACAGTTGAATGAATATTTCCTACCAAAATGCCATGAAATTCAGTTTTTGAAGATCTCATATCCCATTTCACTTCTATGCTAATATATCTTGATATAGCTTTTCACGTACACAGCTATTTTGGAAGTTCTAAGTCATACATATTCATAGACCAGTTATTACAGATACAGTAATTGCTGCTTTACATGCTCCACGAGGTTTTATAAAATATTAATTGCCGATTTTTCCTCTTGCAGGTGGAAACACTGGAAAGATGGCTCCCTGCTGAAATATAATAAACTCATTTTCAAGTTATTTTATTGTACTCTGAAACAGAGATGTGTGCACTGAAACTTACCATAGTCTCAAGCTACACGATGCCGCTCTGGCTGCCTCAGAGTTTAGATTTTGACAACTTTAAAGTTCTTGTAACAGTGAGGTTTCATTTCTTAGGTGTGTCTATGGACATGGGTCCATGGCATCAGATTCCTCAGGGCTGGAATTTTCCGGATAAGGGACCATGGCCATGTACATATATATTTTTTTATGGTAACAGGGCCATGAAAGAATTCATAGTACGTTCATGGTTTTCTTCTGACATGCAACTAAGACATGTCCAGGGAACATGTCTTCCGGATGGGTTCACTTCAAAAACTACACAGATAAAGACAATCAGAGAAACCACGTACAGAACTCCATCCTTATGGACTGTAGGCAGCAGAGTGACTTATCAGACATGGGAGGAGAGGACAGAGTTCATTCTGAAAGAGCCTGCAACATAAGTTAGTAGAAAAGGGAAAAAAGGTGTTTGTGTCCTGGCTTGATGGTTAGTTCGAGGACTTGATAGAATAGCGGGGAGGGTGAAGACTCTGGGAAGATACCCTAGTGTTTTAGTTGAATTAGATGCTTGATTTAGTTTGAACCACTTTAGTCTGGGATTTGTTGGGAAGGAATTTAACCTATGAAAAAAATGTAGTTACCTAACTCATTTCAGCTGCACATGGGTATTCAGTCCCTTGGACCAGACTGTGGTTACTCTAAAGTAAAAATCCCCTGAAATATGTGCAGTATGGGCATCAGGTCTCCAGGACCAGCAATTTCACCCTTTTGATGCCCTCCTTTCAATCTGCGCTACTTTTGAATGTATCCTAGCCTTGTGGTACCTTCTTTGAGGACATTCTAAATTATGGAGTTTAATTTTTTCTGGAACAAAAAGGCAGATATGCAATCTGCTGATCTCTTTGGGTGTCCTACACCATGGGTTGGACTCAACATCAGCAACTGCAACATCGGGAGTTCAAGCATCTCAGATGAAGACTGCAAAGATCTCAAAAAAGAGAAACCAGAGCTCACAAATGACAAGTACCCTAAATTTTCAAATGGATGTTATATTCTGAAACCATATCCCCATTGAACAGATAACTTAGAGTGCACTTCAGTGAAGTAAAGAGGTATAGAGACTTATAATTACCTAGTCTGACTCCTGGAGACGACACAATCACAGTCAAATACGGGTTATATGGCATCTTTCAGAAATCAAACATTCTCTTCTGCTGCAGTCACTGAATATTGCATTATACTGGAGCACATAACATGTCAGTGGGCTTCTTAAGCAGCCCAAAACCAGACAGTCCATTATTTCATCAATACAAACATGAGTCTCAGCAACACCAAGAAAGCAATACCAGAAATAACTTTGAATTCTTAATGTGTATATTATAAATTCCCTTAAATTAATTCTATTAAACCAGAAACAAACAGATACAATTTTTACTATAATTCAGATTCATAAACAAAGGTAAAATATATCATTGTATAAGTATGAAAACTTCTTTTGTTTTCTCATTTTTAGTTGTAGGTTTAAGAACTGAAATGAAACAAATGTTTAATTCTGCAGAACTTCTGAAGGTAGTTTATAAATATTCTACTGAATCATTATTGATCCACTGGTCAATATTTTTATGAAAAATCAAAAGGTAAAGAAGTAGCCAAGAGGTGTAGTTGCATTCGAGATTTAGCAAGAGCTTTTGTATACTCAAGCTTACTGAAATCTGGAAAAGTATCACCATCGCTGATCTTTCAGCTATTGTTGCTTTCAGGCATTGCATCCTTGAATCTTCATCCAGTCCTCAGTACAGATCTCAATTGCTGTAATTTAGCAGAAGCTGACTTTGTCAGTGCAAAGGAAATCAAAATCTGACTGGTACCTTCTGTTGGATATGAATATATTTATCTTGTAGAGATAATAAATTTCTTTAAGGAGAAGATCATACATTTTTCCTGTTGTTGTGGAAACATTTTAAGTATTTGGCAGAAGGGAAAATTTGTGAATCTTAAATAAAGTAAACTTTCCTGGGTTTCATTTAGGATTTTTTTGGCTATTCATTCTTCTGTTAATTCAGGAAATTTCAATGGGTTGATTGTGTCCAGCAAATAGAAGTTGCCCCAACAAAAGGGTAGATTTTCATAGTCCGAATTTTCCATTATTATAATCTACCTAATCAGCTGTATTGATCCAGCGTTTCAGTAGAATAGCTGTAGTGCATTAAGTGCTCCAACATAGTCTTAAATGCTGTTCAAATTTCAGGCAATTTACATCACTGATGTACTCTTAATGGTAAAGAAATAATTCAACATGATGTTATAAAGGTTTGAAGATTTAGCATTAAAAAAAAAAGCTTTCCTGAAAATATATTCTGAGAACATCATATAAATCTTGGACGACATGAGAAATGCTTTCCAAATTCATGCCAAATGAACCTGTCAAATTACATGCCACCTATTTGAAAGTTAAATGAGAAGCTTTTCTCCCAAGGAGTATGTTCATTGATCATCCCTGTGAATAAAGCTCACTTCTCTTAGCAAGAAGTTTGTTAATAGGTTTTCTCTCTGTCGTCGAGCAGCAGAATTCTAAGTGCATAAGAATTATCAAAACCGTGCATATTATGAACTAAAGACATGCAAAAAATAGAGAATGAAAACCCTGGATACTGCCATGAAACTATTCAAGGAGCACACCAAAATTCCCCTAACATATACTTCCTTCGTAATCACACTAATCACCCAATTTTATCTTCCCTGCACATTTTAAGTTACATCATTGCTCATTCAGTCATGAAGACAAAAATGTGTTTAAAAAAACCCAAAAGTCCAAGCAAACTTGGGGCAATTTTTATAAAGACTTTTTAATTAAGATTTTTCCAAAGTTGGTTTTTGTGGGTTTTTGTTTACTTCTTTGTTTGTTGTTGCTTTTGTGGTTTGTGTTTTTGTTTTCATTTCTTTGGAATAACAGCTCTGCAGGGGATTTTGTGTTTTGGGTTTTTTTAGGAACAAAATGTGAAATCACTTCTACTTTTAAATTCCTGGTATGAATTGTGTGGTCACAGTTCTTGTGACTGCATAGAATACTGACTTCTCAAATCTTTGCTTAGCAATGATCTGTCTTTAAAAAGTTAAAGGGAAGGTCCTGCTTTGGAAACAAGGTAAGCATCGCTCTCTTTCTAAAGTGAATTTATGCTGTTTACATTCTTATGAAGAAATACTTAGTCTGCCGCAGTCAGAGACTTAATGACTGGTGAAAAGTGACATAGTAGATATACCAAGTTCTGCTTCTTAAAAAATCTAGACTTTATATTCCATTATAGGTATGGATTTTATTTATTTATGAAAAATAAATGGCAATAGGCATGAAGATTATCCCTTCCTCCTCACAATCTTTATTTTTTTGGGTCCCCTTTGAGAAAACAGCAACTCCAAGAAAAGATGCTCAGCCAGCTCACCAGTCCTGAAATTTTAATACATGGCTTATATATCCTAGCTAACCTTTCTGATTTTACCCACATTTAATTGCCATTTAACCTGGCAAGCACTCTGGATTCAAAACCAAAGAACAACTCTTGCACATTTTATACTGTGTCTTAGTTGTTACTTCTTAATACTATTCCTTTTTTTTTCCATTCCCACTTACGGTACAAGAATATACCGCTGTTTAATGTTTAGGCATTTTGGTATCCCTCTTAACCAATTTGTTCAGTTTAGTTTTCCATTCCTAAACAAAATCAGCACAGGGTAAAGGAGAGGGTGCCATTAATAAAAAGCACAACTGATGAAACCAGTATAAAATACCTCCCCATTCACTTACTAAATATCTTCTTAATATTCCAAGGCATATCAAGACAAATAGATAGGAAATGAATGTATTAAGATTCTGATCATGCATGCTAATCTATTTTTTTAATACTAGATAATTCCCACATGCTTCTCATAATTACCTATCATCATTTAGTGGTAACAGAGGAGAAAGGCTTGCAAATTTTCTTGTATTCACATCCAGTTGGAACAAGGACACTGGCTAGACCCAAGGACAAGAGCTGACAGAAAAAAACTATACTTCATTACACTTATTGATTTCTAGCAAGAAATAATACTAAATATTTTGTCTTAGTGAGAAATAACTGAAAATTGTTATACTTTATTACTTTAGGTCTCAATCAGGATACTTAAAACCTAAAGTTTTGCTTTTATTCTTTTATTTATTCCTGAAGTCTGAGTGTAGTCTTTTCATAGCCTTAATGGCAGACGTAACTGCCTACATCAATAAAGACCTGAAATCTCCAAGTAGGTCAAGTATGCAGAAAATGCACAAAGGTAACTGGAGTTGCTACTATTCTAAAAAAAAAGATAGGTAAATAACTAAATGCTTAAGTCCCTGACCTAGCTTCTACAAGATGTTCCATCTTATTCCAGTAAAAATTGTCCACAACATTTCTAAACCTGAAATAAGTCACAGAAATTTAACAATATTTTTTTCCAGATAATTGACTACAGTTTTAACTTGACAGTGCTTTAAACAAAGAAGCTATGCAGTTCATTAAGTCTTGCACATCGTCATTCATACAACTTATTAGTATAGAGTGGAGGATATATGTTCTTCTTAATACTGGGAGATGTACAAGAATCAGCCTCATCAAGATTAATGTCAGTTATTAAGGTATATATTCTACACTCCCTATTTTAACCTAGGTGAGAATAACAGCCTGTTAATATTAGGATATCAAAGGCAAGCTTCATGTAGATTAATGCAGATTGTTATTAAGAAAAAAAGTGGCTGCCTTTTGATCTTAAAATAATAGTTAGCTTTAATATATTTAGTACTTTAAATACTTTATGTAGTCAGAATTCTGTACAAATTATGTATAATATAAATTCTTAGTTGTTCTTTATTGTGTTCAATGAGATTCTTCCCATCTGACTTTTCTTTGGAGAAGAAAATGTTTCGAGGCCAGGAAAGGGAAGTGATGGGTAGAGTTCTTGGAGGACCAGATAGATTCAAGAGATAAACAATAAGAAAACGTGCAGGAAAAATAAGACCCAAAAGTGAGAATGAGCTGCTGATTGACCATAGGAGAATGGGAGAAAATAAAAGGAGTGTTGTGATGTATAGGGAAAAGGTCTGAAATAATGTAGTATGAAAACTTCAGAATTAGAAAAACTACTTTGAGTTAAAACAAATGTTTTAAGAATTACACAAATTCTTGAGAAGTAAATTGGTCAATGTCTCATTAATCCTTTTTACTGCTCATGACCTGCATGACCTGCCTTCTACTGAATTTTCTTTGCAAAGTCAGCTGATGACAGAACTTTCCATGTCTTTACCATTTAGTGTTGTCTCTGTTTCTCTGGGTATGCCATTTCTCTGCTGTTATTCTACTGTTGCACTTATTCTATTATTGTGTCTAGCTGACAGCTGTTTTGTGAGATCCATGCCTTTGCTGATGAGAATTTACCACTTTTTTGTGTGATTTTTTTTTTTTAGATAGTCTGGGCCACACCAGCTCATCTGAAGATGACAAGTTCATACCTCTGCCTTCTTCACTGCGCATTCTTTTGCAACCTTTTCTGAGAGCCTTCTGCTAAGGCTGAAGTTCTCAAATCCCTTTTCACCCTCTTCATTCACTTGCGGACATGTTGAGACAAAAGGGAAAGCCTAATAACAAGGGACTACCTGCACCGAGACTGAAACTTGAGACAGTCAAAAATAAAATTCAAGCCTTAAAGAAGTGATAGCAGGAAGATAAAGAACAGAGCCATAAGACACCCAGATAAAGAGAAAAAAAAACAGTGGGATAACCCTATGACCTGCAGAAATGCAACAGGGTGGAGATATAAAATGTCACACTCCCTGTCAACTTCTTAAGGGTATAAAAGGCACATCCAAAGTAGGCAGGTGGATGCCAACTGAAGAAGAACTCTGGAAATGTGAAAAAATATGCTGTGTCTCTTCTTTTCAATGATATTGCAAGGAATTCAGATCAGACTGCCAGAGTCATCTTGATGCTTGGAATATGTGGCTACAAAGAATTGAGAATGAAATTGTTTTCATTTAAAAATAAAATCATCTCTTTGTTCTTTTCAGCATTGCGTTGATCACTGCTACTCTGTTTCTACAGTGCTGAAGCTTTATTTCCTGTGCTTCCTCCTGCTGTTGATCAAATTATTTCTGTATGTTTTTCCAGGCATACTCCAATTAATGTGTCATGCTTCACAAAGAAACTTGAGATAAGTTTGGAGGACCCACAGCTGATGCCACACCTTGGCTTCAAAATTACCTTGGGGAAGAGGTGAACAAAAAAAATCAAGGGAAGAGAAAGTGAGTGAGAGAAAAGAGAAACTCTTTTCCCTTCTTCAGTGGTGAAGAGTAGATTACAGGGTCCTCAGATGAGCATCATCCTGTGGGTGTCCTCTCCAGGGTGGTAGTTGGTCAACCTGAACATTTTTCTCACAGTACCCATCTAGTTTCTACCAGGACCTTCTCATTAGCTGTTCCGGTTTAAGGTATTATCAGAACTAATTGCCCACACTTGATGAGGTCTAGGTGTTGCACAATGATTGGTTATTAAGCTTTGTGGGTGTATATTATTCAATAATATTTAATTATATAATAATGCATACAATATCTATCATGTCATCTAGTGTGGTCTAATATTGTAAACTAGAAACTATAAGGAAAAGAGTTGAGACCTTATATTGTGTTGTACAATGCTACAAGGCAAAGCATGAAGAGATAGAGAGTGAGGATTATGGCTCTTGAGATCTCATGCTAAAGGCAGCTTCAGGGTCGTGGAGATGACAGATTAACAGGTTGCAAATGAAAGGCAGGTGGCAGATTGCCGACAGAGGGCTCCCTTAGCATTGCAACGGTTAGGGCACCCAAGGCGCTGCTCACCATCTTTGCAAATCCTGCGCTGCCTCACACAGGGTTCACTTGCTAGATGTTCGTGGTTTGGGTCTCTGCACTCTGACCTGCCTTAGTGCCTAAAGCATGATATCCGTACAGTGCCGAGCCTGTTTCCTTGACCCTTACGTATCTACAGAAATATTGCAATATGTTGAGAAGAATCATTCTTCTACAGCTATCTGTGCTGTATCCTGGAAAATATGCTTTGCTTAGCATAACTGTCAATGGTTAAGTCTCATCTGGACATTTTTTTCCTCTAGCATCACAGCATTAGAGCTTCAGAAGCACAGGATGTTGGCTCTTTGGTTGCATTTAGCATGTTCAGTATCTGCTTTAGCATCCTTTCTGAAGCTGATACTCAGATTGCACTTCCACTTTGGGTCTAGATGTCAAATGGTCTTTTCCAAAGAGCACAACTTTTCCCCAACTTTGCATACTTCTCTGCCATTTTTGTCAGGACTCCACGACAAAAAAATGCCTGCACCTGCTGCTTACACTTCATATGCCTGCAGAAGCTACAGCTGATCTTCAGGACAAAAAATATCTAGAGGTTTATGTTTTCTTTGAACCCTGGAAAGTTAGAGAATCATAGAACCACAGAACGGTTTGGGCTGGAAGGGACCTTAAAGATCATCGAGTTCCAGCCTCCCTGCAGGGACACCTCCCACCAGCCCAGGTTGCTCAAAGCCTCATCCAGCCTGGCCTTGAACACCTCCAGGTTTGGGGCATCCACAGCTTCTCTGGGCAACATCTTCAGTATTATGGATTTAATTTACATAGGAATAGGTGATATACAGCAGAGGAAGTGCATTCAGCTGTGTTCTTGTGCATATGAATGGACTGCTCTTCTGGTGCCCCAGAAATCAAATAAGAAAATATATCTGCCATCAGTCTGTGCTGTTGTTCCTCTTCAATGCCCTTACCACAAGCTCATGCAAATTCCTGAATTATGTTATTGAACTACTTTTTCTACTGACTTTTCACCACAGATCTCCTCAGAGAAACTTGTGATGAGTGTAGGAATACCTCTTCCTTGCAGAGTTTAATAATTGCTTCTTCCACTGACCCATTAGGGTTAATGGGAATTGGTGTAACATAGTCTGGTAGTCTACAAACAGGGGCTTTCTGAACTTCATTTTGTCCTTGACACAATATGAAATACTACTTTCTGTGTCATTACAATGCTTGATAGGACTCATTCTGCTTTCTCTGCTGTCTCCCACCTCCCCAACAGAGAGTGCCATCACAGTTTTCTTATCAATGTTCCTAATTTGTCTGCTCAGCTCAAATATTTTAATGTATAGCCACACTATAGGTGGAACACATACATGGAGTGACGCAGCGATGCCCAAGCCCATTTCCCAAAACCTGACGTTCTTAGTGACTGCATATTTTTCTTACTACCTGCGGTGTTACCTGTAGGCTAAAAATGTGATTTCAGTGGATTCCTGTTATCCCACCTGTCTTCCTCCTATAGCTTATGTCTCTCCACTAGTACTGCATAGAAAGGTTATCTCCTCTTTCCTCCTTTCCTGGGGCAAATCAGCTTCCCTTAGGATTTGGATCTGTTTTCTCCTGGGTTTAAATAACTTCCTTACTGACATCTCCCCTAAAGCAGATTTAAAAAAAATAATTTATTTTGCCTTTCATTTAGGAGTTTTCAAGGTTTTCCAATTAGAAGTGCAGGCCAGTGTTCAGTGTATATCTCGAAATCCTCATCTCATTTGTTAAGAAGATGCAGACCCTTTTCTCAACAGGCCAAGTATTACTTTTAACAATAGATTCTATCTGTTCTCACCTGAGTTTTCCCAATGAGGACTGATGAAGTTTTCATTCTTTTCCCTTTCTCCTAAATGGAAATTTAGGTCGGGTCTAAAGATAAATTACATTTTTGCTTCTGTTTACATATGCTTTGTTTAGTTTAAGAATCCCATTTTCCCTATTATCTCAATCTGTCATGATGTCTTTGTTTCTATGTACAGCCTTTTTGGCTCATAATCACACTGCCTACTTCACTAAAAGTCTTGTGTAAATGTTTTTCACCACATTACGTGCTTCTGACAATGGATAGCAACAGGAGATGGTGTCTCCATGGTGTCTGAATTACATTGCTGCTTTGGTGAGAGAACTGTTCTCAGAGAGGCTGCAACCATACGTAGCAATCTTGGTATGCAGGTAGTGACTGGCTCCTTATTGCTACCCCAGAGGTTTTACCTCTCCCCTAGTCATTCCTTCTGGATTTCCATCATAAAACACACTTCAGGTAAACAGGGTCCAGTCTCTCCAGTGAGGAAGTTTTACAAAAGAAGTAAATGGAAGTACAGATTGTGGCTCCCACTTACCATTTATGCTTTTTGACATTATATTCCCCGTTCATAATCTTGTTGATTAATTTATCTGGAGAGATTGGTGTATCTATGCAGATGTCAGCAGAAGGTCATGTGTGGGTAAAAAATGCCTGCAGGAACAATTCAAGATTAGGGACATACAGCTTTTACAATGTTGTGTTTTTTTAAATACAAAAATCACCTGGGACTTGTCTGGTGGATGGTGCTAGAAACTAATATAAAACATCCCCTATTAGAAGTACAAGGTTATGAGAGGACTAAGTCATGATCATATTGACAGGAACTACGCCTTACATGTTTTCACTGATAGATTTGCTACCTTTGAGGTAGTATTTACCCTAATGTAAGAAATGGCCAATTTCAAGAACATAGTCTAATTTTCACATTTGCATAATAATAAGATTTCATCAGGTTTCTTCCTTCCCTCAATAAGAAAATATTTTTTTTACCTGTATGAAAAAAAAAAAAACACCAACCAAAACCAACAACATAAAACCCCTACTAACAGCTGAAGATGATTGCTTGTTTTCCAGACATTGACCATAGTCAACTGAGTAGTGAAAATTAAGCACATTGCAATTGTTGGTAATAACTGAATGGTTTCCCAACTCCCCACATTACTATTTAAAATGAACAGCAAATGTGATCGTAACGGATATACTCTCGCTCCAATGAGCTACGTAATAATATCACACTTAGATTGCCTTATGCAAGTAGTTCTGGAATCTTATAAATGCTGTAAATTGTCAGAATAATTTCTTCTTCTGGAAAGCTCAGACTTGCTGATCCAGACAGACTAACACAGAATTTTAGTAAGTGCATAAAGCTGGGTGCACAGGACATTTTATGAAAGATGCTGTCCATAGGGTGGGAAAAAAAAGGACAATCAGTCAGAGTTTAATATTTCCTGCTTGCAAGCAGGAGCACAGAATACCTAAACATAACTTTCCCATGTGATTCAAGAAGCTTTTATGTAACAAAAAGATCTGCTTGGGATACAAACAACTACTAAGAGTTTTCAAGAGTCCCGTAGCCTTGTGCACAGCCATCTGAAGATGCAGTGCCCTGTGATGACCCCCTGCATATACTACGTGCTGTTGATAGGCAATCCAATCCAACACATAAACAATGTAGTCAAGAGAGTCTAAAAAGCCATCTAGCTCTCCTTAGAGCAGATGCCTGGGTTTATCCAGCTAAAGAGCTTCCTGTACCTTACTGATTTAAATTTTGGTTTTTCAATCGGTAGGTCAGTCTCATCCTAGGATCCCATCCCCAGGCCTGGCAATGATCTACTGTGGTGACCTCTCAGAGCAGCAACGTCTGCCCAAAGATATGTGACAACTGCATCAGTGGGAATACTAGATGGAGCTACACCTGACAGAACAGGAATTTCAGAGATGATGCCAAGGAACTTGAAAAACTTAATCTTATATTAATGAGAAAAATCCCCAGTGGCTGGTAAAACCAAACACTGCAAAAGCAAACTATCTACCCTTACCAGAGTTCACAAACACCAGCAGCTGAGAAAAAACAGTGAGAAACTTAACATCAAGAATAGATCTTGCTTGAAGAAATATCCCTTTCCTCTGCTATCATATCCTCTACCACTCTGTCTCAGCTGTAAAGTCTTAGGAGGTGAACTGTCCATTAATGTGTATTTTCACAGAAACTCCTCCGTACCTTCTGGGACCTCTTGTGCCACTGGACTGGAAACTCTGTATGGAGTGGCATGCATTAGGAAAACTCAGTGATGTTTGTCACACAGATGAAGCTAGTACATAAAACCAGAGCTAGAAATTCCTGAGTGTAAGGACATTAACACATTAATGGGTTTCTCAAGCCTGACTTTCCATCACAAATATTTCTCTTAATCATTGTGGAAAAAGACATGCACAATCTTATAAGGAATTATTTACAGGGCTTAGTCCCATGTTCACAAACTCTTTCTTTGACACATTTTGGTGATCTTCCACTGCCTGCCACTGTGTTCACATGCCAGGCTAGTTTTTCTGAAGAATGCTAAGCCTATACTATGCCGACAACGTTTTTAAGATATCCTTGTTGTTTTTTGCATTAAAACGAATCATGCAAATTGGAGAAGAATAAGTGTCACATAATTGTCAAAGTCTTGAGAAAAAACAATCAAAGTAAGAGCTTGAAATACCATCATTAAACTAATTATCAGTGATGTTGCTGCTGGTTTTAAAAAAATTTAGTGGGATGGGCAAATTAATTGAATCTTGATGTCACTCAATAGACATCAATTGAAAAAGTTATCTCAACACCATATTGTGAAATATCTCTTCCAAATCTATGTGAACATTTAAGCTCTATCATTTTAAGGACTTTTTGACAGAAATAATGTTACTGTGAGGAAGCTGATGGATCATAACTGTCACCCTCATCCAATTCTCACCCATAGCATTCAATGCTTGGAGGTTTTCCTGAGTGATATCCTGTATTATTCCACATTTGCCGTGAGGAACTGTGAGTTAAAAGTGAAGATAAGACAGATAATGAACAGAGATGGTAACTTCTTTCCTGTTGAAACTTGTTTGTAATTCAACAGAAAAATACTTTAGATTCTTCAACATTTTCCCTCCATTCTGCACATCATTTTTGCAGTGTATTTTAATAAAAAAGTTAGTATTATTTTTAAGTAGTTGTTATTTATTGCATATCCTATTACTTCAAATTTTTAAATCTTGTTAGTTTTCAGTTGCCTTCACAACTTACTCTATAATTTTGCAGCCTATTTGCAAAACTCTTATGTTCTGAAATGCTGTCAGTGAGAACATAAAGATGTAGCATTACAATGTAGGAAGACAGCTTTTTTCATCTGAAACATAAGAAGTGATCTGGACATTTGCAGGGAGACAACAGACAGGACAAATCACCTGAAGAGACTTGAATCCTATCTGAATGCCAGGTAAGATAGCTGGAACATCTCAAATATCCTCGTGAATTTACATGGAACCCAGCAACTGTCGTCCTTAAGTCGCACATACAGTTATTCATGGTACATTGAGGAGTCTGTGGGTGTTCACAGATATTTGATGACAGAAAGTTGCTGATCCTTGTCGCATATATACTGTACTGTTATCCCATCAATTCAGTACTTTTTCAGCAACCTAATTTATGCAGCTACCAGGACAAATATCTCATTTTCTGTTTACATGAGAACTTCTAGAAGACTTGGAAGAAAGAAATAGGAATTCCTATAAGCAAATTCCCATTATACTGTGTCATTTCCTGTTTCCTTTCTGCCCAACTCTTTTACACCTAAAGGCACCTACTATACTGTATTCTGACTGAAATTTTACCGCTGGTTATTTTTTATGGCACTCTGTTTAAGCTCAGAGCTTTATTTCTCCTTCAATAAGTATTCTTAAAGTAAACTTAATCTTACCCAAAACATAGCAAAGAGCTACTCCCTTATTATTCAGTATCTACATTAAGACCACTCCAAATGGCAATACACAGATGGATGCAGAATTGGGTGGTATCACTGTGTATCACTCATTTGTGTATATTACTATTATTATCATCATTATTGTTACTTCCAATGTTATTTTAGTTTAGTTATTAAATTGTTCTTATCTTAACCCACAAGTGTCTTTTCTCCTCACCCCTTTAATTCTCTCCCTCATCCCTGGGGGGAGGGAGTGGGGACAGTGAACGAGTGGTGTTGAGTTTTGCTGCCAGCCAGGGTAAAACTGCAACTGTCGTTTACTGCAACTGGGACTTTTCATGTTCTGCTAAATCCATGCCTGGGCACAAAAAAAAGAGATCTTGAACCCTAAGGTTCAAGTTTCAGCAAACCTTTTGTGTTTTCTGTCAGACGGAGCCTTGAGGGCAGGGTGCAATGCTTCTGCACAGGAGATGTTGTGATTCCTGTGCTGACCGGTATGTGAGACATCACCAGTATCTGTCCTGGCCGGAATGAAAAGCTGTTTTTTACATACCTTTATTGATCCATGAAACAACCTTTTGTAATGGTGCGTGGAAATGTGCAATTAACAGCTCTGTTTACCTTCACCTTCTTAAAAATTCCATTTAGTCACCAGTACATATTCAGTACAGACCCCAATAAAAGTGTTTTATTCTAGATTAGCTGAAATACAGAGAAGGTTTCGTGCCTGAGGTTTCGTCCTCCACTCATGCCAGGTGTGACCCTTCTGTTCCTCTCCATAAATTACATATGGACAGACCACGTCATGGTAAATCTAACTAACTGCTGAGAATGCTGATGAAAACTGAATGCATATGGCTATTCAGGCCTTCTTGTTTGCAGATTATAAAAGACATGTATTTTTAAGCAGAAGAAGGACCCATTAATCAAGCAAAAATCCATAAAACAAATAACCACCCACATCTGTCACTACTCAGAGATACCAAACTGATAAAGTTGCTGACCAGAATGCAGGAAGAGCTATAAAATAATCCTTAGGCTCTTCATTTGATAGGTAAAAGAAAAAGTAAATGAAGGACGACTTCAGTGTTTAGTGCCTGCAGAGGAGATCTTTAAAAATGTAGAGCAGGTCTTTAAAAACATAGCTGCTTTAATCTGAAGAAAATCTAGAGAAGAGATAAATGTTTAAATATGAGTAAATTGCTAATATTTGATTTTTTTGGATGCAGTTTTGTGTACAGTTTTTTATTGTTTTATTTTATTTTCCAAATATCTGAATTAAGACAAAAGAGAATATGAAACTTATTGTAATGTCTAAGAAAAAATCAGAGGATAGAGCTGAAAAGATGGTTTATTACCTTCGTAGCTGCCGATTAAGAGCATAACAAACATATTGCTTCCTTTTTTTCTGTACCACCCAATAACCAAAGCTCAGCCCATCGCTGGACAATAATCCCAGAGCAGGGAGAGTCCTAAAATGTCAATCCTGGAACAGAGACAAGAGCTTGAGTGTCTGAGAGACCAAGATGACCCTGAGAGAGGGCCAACCCAGAGAGAGACAACCTGGAGCAAGAGACCACCTGGAGAGAGTTGACCTGCAAAGAGAACTTCCCTGTTCCATGTTGACCACACCACATAGCTTGGTGTCATTGGCAAACTTGCTGAAGGTGCACTCAATCCCACTGTCCATGTCTCCAGCAAAGATGCTAAACAACACAAGTTCCAGTAACAACCCCTGGAATACCATCTCATCACTAGTCTCCACGAGGACACTGAGCTGTTGCCACAACTCTTTAAGGGCTGGAGCACGTCCTGTACAAGGACAGGCTGAGATAGTTGGTCTTGTTTGGCCTAAAGAAGAGAAAGTTCTGGGAAGACCTTATGTTGACTGTCACCAATCACCTCGCTATTTTCCATGTGCCTTAGCATAGCTTCCAGGAGGATCTGCTCCATGATCTTGCCAAGCACAGAGGCAAGACTGACTGGTCTGTAGTTCCCCAGGTCTTCCTTTTTTCCCTTTTTAAAAATAGGGGTTATATTTCCCCTTTTCCAGCCAGCAAGGACATCACCAGGGTGTCACGACTTCTCAAATATGGTGGATAGTGGCTTAGCAACTTCATCCACCGGTTCCCTCAGGACCTGTAGTGGTGTCTCATCAAGTCCCATGGACTTGTGCACCTTTAGGTTCTTTAGATGGTTGCAAACCTGTTCTTTTCCTACAGCGGGTGGTTCTTCATTCTCCCAGTCCCTGCCTTTCCTTCTGCCACTTGGACGGTGTGGCTTGAGCACTTGCTGGTGAAGACTGAGGCAAATATGTCATTGAGTACCTCAGCTGTCTTCATATCCCGGGTAACCAGGTCTCCTGTTTCCTTCTGGAGAGGGCCCTAGTTTTCCCTAGTCTTTCTTTTATCACTGACGTTCCTACAGAAGCTCTTCTTGTTGACCTTGGCATCCCTGGACAGATTTAATTCTGTGAGGGCTTTAGGTTTCCTAACCTCATCCCTGGCTGCTCAGACAGTTTCTCTGTATTCTTCCCAAGCTACCCATCCTTCCTTCCATCCTCTGTAGCTTTCCTTTTAGTTTTTGAGTCTGTCCAGGATGGAGGAAGTAGTTTACATTGGGGTTTAGGGAAACATTAACAGTGTGGGTTTTGTTTCAATTTATAGATCAGGGAAGAGAAGAAAATGCACAAATAAACAAAGCTAAAGTTAGCAAAGGTTATTAAAAATTTATGCTCTGTGACAGTGCTTTCAATACTGTAGCCATCTGTGCTCGTCAACCTAAGAGTTTAGGTAGACTTCAGCAGTTTTAAGGTATAGGGCTACTTTCATGTGCTCCAAAGCATAAAAAAACCCAACCAACAACAATCAAAAAAACCAAACCCAGACATGATAAATTTAGAATTAACATAACTGAAATAATTAGTGTAGCTTTCACATGAGATACACACCAAAATCATTATCATAATAAAGACTTATAAGCTCTGAAAAGACCGCAGATATCTAGTTAAGATAATTTACATAAATATTCCATTATCTCTGGTTTTCATTAATACACATAATGACAATATTGACGTGTGGAAATTCTGACAAAAAATCTCTGATTAATAAAGTTGTACATGCTCTTTTGACATTATGGGACATATCTTTTAATAAGAGCTAATGCTCTGCATAAAGTCATGATGCATAAAGAAGATGCATAAAGTCATTTTTTAGATGCATTTGGAGTTAAGTTTGGTAGTGCTTAGATACTGTTTTTGCATGGCTTTTCCAAAATAGAAAACTATGTAACAAATTAGTTGTTTGTCTTTCCAGAGGTCAATCCTACTAAGCCTCTAAAAGCAACAGAATATTTCAGGTGCTGGGTTGAAATTCTGTTTTAATATTTAAATCTTTTCTGCAAGTCTTACCTTTCCAGTCCCAAGGCAGTCCAGTATATAATTGACCTCTATAAAAAACATCCTGAGCCACACTTAGAGTCCTATCTGTAATTATATTAATAAAGATTCAAAGGAAGAGAGAACAGGTAGGTAGGTCCTTTGCTCTCCAACAGAAATACATCACCTTTGTTTCTGGGCAACAGTTTCCCTGCAATCCCTCTCCTCTAAGACAGCTATTGTTTCCATGTGCACCCCAGCACACCATTGCTCTTCACTTTATTTGTCACAGCTCCTGCTTACAGTAGCATTTGAAGGTTTAGATATTTCTGAGGTTGTTGCTTCCATAGTTACACACAACAAGTGCAGCAAGCAGTTTAAATTCCCACTGCTGGGTTTTCACAAGGCCATTTCCTTCTTGCTGGCAGTACTGAACAAATAAACCCTGGCACACACCCAAGTCCCATCAGGAGCCACTAAAAAATGAATTCCTGGCTTCTGCTGTTAGTGGACCCTGTTGCTATCAACATAACCAAAGCATACCCACACCATGCACTGGAGGAGGTAGGATCCTTCTTTTCTTCCCTTGGCTTACAACCAACCTCATGGTCAAAAATCTCACCCAGCATTTGTAAAACTGAAAGCCAAATCTGCCTCACATCCTGGAGAATTTGAGTCTGCTTCTTGCTTTCCAGCTGTTTGCTTTAACCTATGGGGAGAGCGGGCTGGAAAAGACCAAAGTTTTGTTCAATTTGTAGCTGAAATTTGGATGGGAGTCAGCATTATTGATAGCATAGAATAGTGAGTGTTAATTTACAAGGTTGAAAACATACATAGAATCATAGACTCACAGACGGTTTGGGTTGGAAGGGACCTTAAAGATCATCGATTTCCAACCCCCTGCCATGGGCAGGGACTCCTTCCCCTAGCCCAGGTTGCTCAAAGCCCCATCCAGCCTGACCTTGAACACCTGCAGGTGCAGCTTCTCTGGGCAACCCGTGTCAGTGCCTCACCACCCTCACAGGAAAAAATTTCTTCCTAACATCTCATCTAAACATCTCCACTGTCTTCACGCAGCTCTTTTATATACCTTCTGCTCCACTTGCTGGAAACAGTAGAACATCTTTTTTTTTTTACTGCATGAACAGATGGGGGCAAAGATGCCTCCACTTCTCTTCCCACCATCTCACAAAGACACTTACAGATGATGCAGTATTGCTGTGCTCATCATTTTCCCTGGTGCCTCTATAACATTTGCTAACAATTACGAATATTGTCTTAACTGTCACCTGATACCAGGTGGCCCTCAGTTGCCTAGTGATTTTCTTATGTTGTCTCTAGGTTGTTTGCCTGTTGTCAAACTTCTGGAAGGTGTCCCTGACCATGGCAGGGGGATCGGAACTAAACGATCTTTTTTTTCCAACCCAAATCATTTTACGATTCTATGATTCTCTGCCTTTCAACAAGTCATTTTTGTCCCCTTGGGTTGCCTGTTTGGTCCTTGAAGATGCCTTCTTTAGTTGTCTATATATATATATCAGCCAACATAGTAAAAAAAACCAAAAAAAATTTAGTTAAAAACAGTAACAGATAGAAAGACTCAACAAATTAAGATGCAAGGAGAAGAAATTAATCAGGAGTGAGCAGTGTAAAGCTAGCATGGGAAGGCATCTTAGGTAAACAGCAAACCAAAATCAAAACTATTCACATATGACATTGAAGTGACAACCCACAGCTGCTGCACAGACACCAACCGAGCCCTGTGGTGAGTGTCTTATACAAGAGCCCAGAGTGTTGTATCTCTTGTGCTCCTTTTATAGGATGATGCTTTTCCTCTTGAGGCTTGCTCCACCTTTCAGTACCCTGTGTCTATTCTCTCATGCCACACACTGCTGTCTGTGGCCCCTGTTGCACAAGGTTCAGCTTGTTTTCTCTGAAAAGAAAACCCATGACTACATGCCAGGATAGTGTAAACTGTGGCCTAACAAGCATCAAGTGCAAATGTTAAAGATTTATGTCAAAAAAGTGTTTGTTTTGCATACTAAGCCACTAATGTATATGCATGCTCAAGGGACCAGGTGTCAGAGTCAAGCACTGGAGGCACTAGATTTTATTGAGTTTGTTTCTTAGCCTCTATCAGTCCAAGGGACAGAGTTTGGGAGCAGAGTCGAAGAGAAACATTGAAAACCTTTCTACCGCTAGCAGCAGCCTGCAAAATTATGCAGCTTTCTTTGAATCCTATTTTTTGTGACTATTGTTTAGGGGAGCTTAGATAGTTTAGGATTGTGAAATGAATCAGATAGTAAAAATGACCAGAGCTTAGAAACAAAAATCTGTCCTTACAACTATTGCTGGTCCAAGAAGCTATGCAGGCACATCTGACACCAATTTTTGTTGCTGAAGCTAGTGTCTAGAGGAGAAAGCAGCAATACATCCGTGGCATATGTTAACTTCTCTAACAGTATACAAGTAACACTGTAATTTTTTTCTGCCCTGAAAACACATTTTCATCTAACAGAATAAATACTAATAGCCCAGTGACTGTTTTAGAAAGAGGAGATCCAACCCTCTAAATTAATTTAATTCTACTGAGATTTACAGAGCATTAGGGTATTTTATTACTATTGATTTCTTTTTCAACCTGACTTAGTTCAGGACCTATAATTTTCAGATATGATTGTACTGATGTAATTCTGTTAAGTACTTCTTTTTTAGGGATATGGAGTTAAAATGGAGCAGATCCTCCTGAAGGCTGTACTAAGGCACATGGAATATGAAGGAGAGGTGAGTGGTAACCAGCATGGCTTCACCAAGGGCAAATCGTGCCTCACAAGCCTGGTGGCCTTTTATGATGGAGTTACAGCATCAGTGAACAAAGGAAGAGCAACTGCTGTCATCTACCTGGACTTATGCAAAGCATTTGACACTGTCCCACATGACATCCTGGTGGCCAAATTATAAAAATATTGATTTGATGTGTGGACCACCCTCTGGATAAGGAGTTGGCTGGACAGTCACACTCAGAGAGAGAGCTGTGGTCAACACATCAGTGTCCAAATGGAGACTGGCGTTCCTCAAGGATTGGTACTGGGACTGGTCTTATTTATCCCATGTCCATCTTTGTCAGCAACATGGACAATGGGATTGAGTGCACCCTCAGCAATTTTGCTGACGGTGTTGTTTAACATATTTGTTGAAGACAAGGTCAGTGGGACCAAGTGCACCCTCTTGAGAGGTGGGCCCACACAAACTTCATGAAGTTCAACAAGGCCAAGTGCAAGGTCCTGAATGTGGGTTGAGGCAATCCCAAGCACAAATAAAGGCTGGGCAGAGAGTGGATAGAGAGCAGCCCTGAGGAGAAGGACTTGGGGGTACCAGTAGATGAAAAACTGAACGTGAGCAGGCAGTGTGCGATCGTGGCCTAGAAGGCCAACCATGTCCTGGGCTGCATCAAGAGATGCATTAACAACAGGTCGAGGGAGGTGATTCTGCCCCCCTACTCTGCTCTTGTGAGACCCCACCTGGAGTACTGCATCCAGTTCTGGGACCCCCAATGCAAGAAAGATGTCGAGCTATTGGAGAGGGGCCAGAGGAGGCCACAAAATTGAGGACAGGCTGAAAGAGTTGGGGTTGTCCAGCTTGGAGAAGAGAAGGCTCCAGGGAGACCTTATAGCTGCCTTTTAGTACCTGAAAGGGGCCTACGGGAAAGATGAGGAGGGGCTTTTTAAAAGGGCATGCAGAGACAGGATGACGGGTAATGGATTTAAACTGGAAGAGGGCAGATTTAGACTAGATATTAGGAAGAAATTTTTCACTGTGAGGGTGGTGAGGCAGTGGCCCAGGTTGCCCAGAGAAGCTGTGGATGCCCCATCCCTGGAGGGGTTCAAGGCCAGGCTGGATGAGGCTTTGAGCAACCTGGGCTAGTGGGAGGTGTCCCTGCCCATGGCAGGGGGGTTGGAACTAGATGATCTCTAAGGTCCTTTCTAGCCCTAGCCATTCAATCATTCTACGATCCTATGAAAATTTCTGGATAACTGGACATTTCTGGATATTAACATAACTATACAACTTGTAGTGTAGTGCAGACACCTTACATAGCTCGAACCATGCTGGTTCAAGTGAGGAACTGGTGTAGCTTGGCCTGAGCAGATTAAGCTGAGGTTAAGAGGCATTAGGTGACAGCTCAACTCCTCCTTCTTACTCAGTGTGGGAAGGTAGTGTCATTTACAAATCACGCATCACCTATGAAACAATCCTTAATGGGGCCAAAGTCCTTTGTCCTTTTCCTCTACCTGCCCTTTTCAGTTACTCAGCCTGAAACAGGTGCAGTGATTAGAGTGAATCTTTACTGGGGGCATATTAAAAATGACGTGGGGTTCTTTGTCATGTAACAGGGACATCAATCGTACATTAACCTGCATCCAAAGTATGCATGAATTGAGGAAATAATGAAAATATTGGTTTTGTGTGAGAAGGCAGGGAATAAACACATTTACTTTCTTTGTCTCTTTCTCCTATTTACCGATAGATGGTGGCAAAACTCCTTCCTTATAGTTGTTGTAGGCTTTGACTGTATCAAGAAGATGTATCACTGCTTCCTCAAGCACTTTTCACCCCCATTCTGTTTTCTGAATATCACCAAATCTCTTCCTCTCTTAACACTAGTCTCACTTCATTCCAGTTTTTCTTAGCAAAAGCTGCGGGAAGTTTCAACATCATTTTAATCTTCTTTGCATATAATGCTCTGCCTCGTCTCTTTCTCAAGCAAAGCAGACGAAAAAGTCCAGTATTTAATCCCTTTAGAGTTCCCCACATTTGAAGCCTGTGGGGGATTAACAATTTTAGCAACTAATGTAGGTATGTGGTGGATGTTTTATGTCTTTAAAGCAAATCTGAAAGATAAACTGCAGCTCAGCAAGACACAACCATGCTCCAGGGATCAGGAACACAAATTCTTCAGGCTAAATACACAAGAAGTAGGGATGGATCATCTGAATATCTGTGGATGTCTTTAAAAATTCTTGGATAATAGCTGTTGCTCTTTAAAAAGAAAGCATTTTGAACAGGTGGAATGAGGAGAAGCCCATGTAAGAGTACATCACCATCACACAGCTATTTCTTTTTTTCCAGTGGAAGTATTTTCACTATGGTGTGGACAGGGCTTTAAGGGGTGATGCATTACCAAGTGCTATCTTATACAGTGTTTCAGCTGTATCTGAAATACTAGGGCCTGAACAGTGAAGCTCTGAGTCAAAGTTGACCTGTAGATGAACCTCACAACCTAACAATATATCTAACATGTATAATATTGATCACATATGCAATGTATTACCTTATTAATATATGCGAATTTATAAAAGTTTTATTGTAACACTTATAGAGCTTTGCTATAACGCTTGCTGTGTAAGGTTTGTCAGCAGAAAGATACTAATTGTGTAATAGTAGCCAAAATTAAGCATGGATGTGCCCTATTGCCACAGATGGCAAAGGAATGTGACAAGTAGTGACAAGCTTTGTTGAGAGATACATAATCAAGATTAGTAGATTCTTTTGTTCTTGTTATCTCCCTTCTCCTGCCCTGGCCAGGCTTGAGACAGCAGTTAATGAGGAGAAAACCACAACAGATTTTTTTCGCAGTTTAAGATACAAAGTTGTTTATTCAACTGTATAAAAGCAGGGAACGTTTGCAGGGAAATTTGGAAGCCTCATCTATACAGTGGACACACTGTAGAGAGATTTCCAAATTGCTGGGAAGGGTTCTCCAAATCCTTGCTACAACCAGGCTCCCCAATGGCTGCATATCTGGATGATCGTAACGTATTAATAGGGCAATTGGTGATGTATCTTTCGTAATCACTATCACTAACTCTATGTAGTAATGATTAGGTGCATTACCTTACTTTCTGTTTGCTAGAGTAGTTCACTTATTATTTTGCTGCTTTACATTGTCTTGCTTTAATTTATTTTCACTGTATTTTTTTCTCACTATTTTATTACTTTAAACATAAGTAAAAATAAGCTTACTTCAATCTGGTGCTGTGTCCTTTGTGCTAACCCCGTCAATTGGCAAAACAGTATCAAGCTGTTGTAACTGCCATAAGTGAAAGTTTGTTATGTAAAATTTGGATGTATAAAAATCCTGTCTTGTTTCACATAAAACCAAAACAACAGGTCTTTAGAAAGGAAACTTGTTCCATAGACATATATGAATCTGCTTTTCCCTCAAAACAACTCCTTTGTCTGGTATAGTGTTTTCGAGAATCACTGTGGAAAATTTTACAGCCATCTGGTTGTAATATAACAGTTTTCATTTTTTCACTTAGTCGTGTGGAATCTGCTTCCCCTTACTTCTAATTACATTTTAATTTCACTGGGCCAACACAGTGCAAAATAGCAAAAAAGAGTCCTCACTGTAGCAGTTTAACAGTTGTCTAGTAAGTGATATTTATAGATGAGTATTTTGATTTGTTCTCTAATCTCAGTGACAGGCAGATTTTCTAGATTTTGTTGAACCAAGAAAGAACAACACTGAGAATGTGAGAATAAGTGTCTGAAATACATAGTTAAACAGTAATTGGAATCGGATGGAGAATAACAGAAATAACAGTAACACCTTGATAAATATATTACATTGAAATGATAACATCATAAATGTCACAGGGGCCTTGTACAAACCTGGACTCTCAAATTTTTCCAGGCTGGAGGTCAGTCATGGAGCTCTGAAGTCATCCTCTGAGCAGAGCTGAAGTCTCAAGCACAGTCTCTGAGGATCTGTAGACACGTGAGAAAGTACAACATGTTTTTTTTTCAATGGGCCACTAACATAGTCCCTATGCGAGTCCTCAGAAGACTGTTCATTTGGACACTATCCTATGGAAGGATAATGCGGAGTCAGAAGCCCTTCATTTTGCTACTGTGAGGGGAACCAGGAAAATTAGGATAATTTATGCAATGATGGAGAAACTAATCAGTAGGAGTGCCATTAGGTCTATTAATTAATGAGCAGGCAGAAGAAAATGGATGTGTGTAGAAAATAGACATTCCACTACAAACAGGAAAAATTAGATAGGCAGAATGATTTGAAATATTATCTTTCCCTCTTTC
>NW_010135723.1:24540-30111 GCF_000699245.1 Pterocles gutturalis
TTTTTTTTCTTTATAGCAAAATTGTTAAGTATTTGTTTTTTGCTAGTAAAGAAAAAGGGTCTTGGTGGTGTACAGGAATGAGCTGGGTGGAGGTTTAGAGCCCTGGTAAAAAGCAAAGATTTGAGACTAAAAGTTGCTCCAAAACTTTGCCCTGCTGCTACAAAACAGGAAAGAACTGTGGAGGATGTGGTCACAGCTGTCTTTCCAAGCTGCAGGGACTGTAAAATGACTGAATTTAGCCTCCAGAGGAAAGCTAGAGGATTGAGGACACTGGACTTCAGGAGAACAGGCTTTGGCTTGGTAAAAGACCTTGTAGGCATGGAAAAAAAACCATTCTGCTCTTCTTTAAGACTGAGAATATTCACAGAAACCTCCCTGGCTAAGCAAAGAGTTTCTGAATGAACTAATAGTGAAATGGAGGTGGAAAAAAGAACCCAAGGGAGGAGTATAAAAACATTGGTCATGCAAAAGAGGATGAAATCAGGATGGCCAATTTCAAAAATTAACTAAAACTATTAAGGCAATTCAAGGAGGGGACAGGAAGAGTTGTGTAAACAGGCCAATACAGAAGAGGGATATATTCAGACCCATGTGGCCTGACGGGAATTAACTCAATGCACTGATGTAATTTCAAGATTGCTGTCTCGTCTTTTCAAAAGTTGTTCTTATTAGGGGCAGTCCCTGATGGCAAGAAGGCAGCTAACAGTACACCTATCCTTACACAAGGTAAGGAGAAGATCTGAGGAGCTTCAGGCTGGTGTATGGACAGAGAGGATACACCTGAGGACACTGGGAAATCTGGCTGATATTTCTGTGACACCATTCTACTTAATCTTTCAAAGATCACAGAGATCAGACGAAGTCTCTGATGACTAGAGAAGGGGAACTGTTGAGTCTACTTTCAAAGGGGGCAAGAGGGATGAGCTGGTGAACTACAGATATGACAGCCTCACTTGGTCTCCAAGAAACTCATGGGGGAAGTCCTCAGAAGAAAAAAGATTGTGAATAACCAGATTTAACAAGGGTAAATTATGCTTGACCAATCTCATTGCTTTCAATGACAAAAGACTACCCATGATCCACTTCATGGACGAGGGGAAAACAGAGGGGCTGAAAAATATCTTGACTTTGCTAAAACTTTACATAAAACTCTCCCACCACAGCCTCATTGATAAGCTGAAGAAGTGCAAACTGGCCAGACTGTTAGATGAGCTGAAAAATGTCCAGACAGCTGGTTTCACCGAGTAACGATCAATGACTCGATGTCTACTTGGCAGCTGGTAACAAGTGGAGCATGACAGACATCAGTACTTGGGCCAATACTGTTCAATATCTTCATCAATGGCCTCGATGTTGAGAAAGTGTGACTCCTCAGCAGATTTCTGAATGATTTGAAGGTAGGGGAGAAGGAGATGTTAGATGAACAGTAGATCTTAATTTTAGTGACACCTTGCTAAAAGTAAAGATATTTTTAAAAATTAAAAATTATTGCAATCTTTGAAATTATTACAAAATTTAAAAAATAAAGACTTAGTGAACCCATAAAATTAATCAAAGAAAAACAAAAAGATCTGTTACAGGACAGAGCAGACCTGCCTACACATTGGTACAGGCCAGGAACAAACTGGCAGCTGTCCTGAAAAGCACTTGGAGTAACAGTGGGTGCTAACGCACATATGAGCGTTGTGAATGAGGCAAACTGGACACCAGGCTGCACTAAGAAAAACACAGCCGTCAAATCAAGGTGAGCTACGATTCCTTCTTGCTCATTACTGGTGACACCAAACCCTTCTTGTACTTAAAGGGAGCTCCAGGAAAGATGGGGAGGTACTCTTGATCAGGGGGTAGCAATAGGACGAGCGGTAATGGTTTTAAGCTGGAAGAGAGGAGATTTAGATGAGATATTAGGAAGAAATGTTTTCCTGTGAGGGTGGTGAGGCAGTGGACCAGGTTGCCCAGAGAAGCTGTGGATGCCTCATCCCTGGAGGGGTTCAAGGCCAGGCTGGATGAGGCTTTGGGCAACCTGGGCTGGTGGGAGGGGTCCCTGCCCATGGCAGGGGGGTTGGAACTCGATGGTCTTGAAGGTTCCTTCCAACCCAAACTGTTCTATAGATGACTCTATGAATACTGTGTCTGGTTTGAGCCTCCCAGTTCAAGATGGATGTTGAGGAACTGGAGACAGTTCAGTAACACTGAGGACCTATTCCAGGGAGATGTGGAGAATTTTTCCCTTCTGCCTGATGTCTGCCAGGCCAGCAAAGACTCTGGGTGTCTCATTAGAACAGTGAGCACGCTAATGCTTAGCCTAATAACTTGTTAAACCCTTACTATCTATTGCATATGTTAGATTCCAAATGAGTGCTTTATACCTATAAGCTGTGTGTATCCTGCTTGCAGAGTGTCTTTGAGCCCAGTTAGAGATGCATGAACAAAAAGACTTAAATGATGGTCTGCAGGAGACTCCAGAAATTATCTAGGAAACTATGGGCTGTGACAAACTGTGTCCCTCTTGGTGAGAGACCCTATTTGAGAAAGGAGAAACACAACTTCCTGATGTCCAGCCTGACTTTTTTCAGACCACCTGACCGTAGCTATACACATAACTGTTTTCTACAAGTACAAACCACCTGCTCTTTCTGTTACAACTACTGAAATACAGGCAAATCTAAAAATTTTTTATAAAAGTCACAGTAGTCAATTTCTTTAGCTTCCCCAGTGGAGTGAGGGACAAAAGACATACAAAGTACCACAATTTTCCCTCTCCTAGAACAGACAAGATTGTGTCACAAATCTCTTTAGCTGACAAGCGTTGATGGTGTCCATCAATATCTTGGTATTTATAAGACATAGAAGCAAGGACAGAGACTGGAGGAAATGAAGGGTTCTGTTTTGCTCATGGCAGCACCACTGTATGGGCTTGAACTGGGTTGGATGGGCCATGGTTAATGAGCCAAAACAGGTTTCCTGTATATTGGTTCATTAGTAGAAGGGACTGATGCTGATATGGCTGATAAGCGTTAGACATTTTTGAGAAAAAATGTGGCATCAATCTAAATCCAGCAATGGTATTGGGACTAATAATTTGAATACTTTATACATACTGAAAAATGCAATATTATTATTTGATCATAGTTATTGCTCATTACTGTGCTATTGTCAAATCTATACAACTGTCCAAGAAAAACGCATCCATGTTTCAGTAGTCTTCTAAATAAAAGTCCTGACTACAGATTGCAATCATATCAGTCTACTAAAAAGAAAAAGGTGATATTTAATATACGTTATGAGTGTAACTTGTGATGGCTTACTCTTAGCTGGGAGCCAACCCCATACAACCTGTTCACTCACCTTCCTCCCCGCCCCTCCCACCCCCAAGGATGGGGGGAGAGAATTAAAGGGGTAAAGGGAAAAAAGGTAGTGATACTCTCACTACCCGATGACGAAGGCTCAACCCATTCCTGGTTAACAATCCCGGAGCAGAAAGAGTCCCGAAACTGCAATCCTGGAACAGATATAACAGCTCAAGTGTCCCAGACTGAAAGCTGACTTGGGGGGGCAGAAGAAGGCCTTGGGAGAGGGACCACCTGGAGAGAGATGAACCGGAGCAGAAGAGATCTGGAACAAAAAGGGATGATCTTCTGGAGGGTCCTCACCTATATACTGGGCAAGACGTGTATGGTATGGAATAGATTATTGGCCACTCTGGGTCTCAGTCCTGAACCTTAGATCAAATCCCGGGCTAGTAACTTGGGCTATGCTCCCTCCCAGCTTCTCCTATTCGCAGACAGCCAGAGAAGCTGAAAGACCCTGGGCGCATAAACATCACTTTTTATCAGCTTTCCTCTGAGCACAAATCCAAAACACAGCCTCTTGCTAGCTATTATGAAGAAAGTTAACTCTGTCTCAGCTTAACCCAGGACAAGCTTCAGAGAGCACTAACGATATCTGATCACTATTTTTTTTCCTTTACTTTGCTATGTAATTGGGCCTTTAGCTTACTGAATCGCATTCCTAGGGGAAAATTGTTGATGTTCTAAGCTCTGAAGTCTCTGGGTCTGTTGCACTTACACTAAATTTAGAGTAAGATCCTGCTATTTCGTATCATATGTACTTTTTTTTTTCCCCTACATCTTCTATACCTGTCTTTCTGCCTCTGATTTTATGTGGACTCATTATGAGATTATCTGAAGACTTTCTTCAAGGAGCTTTATTTACTTTCATAAGGCTATGTATTCTCCATGTTTTCCCACTCATAAGCAATACCAAATTATGTGGTTGGTTTTGCCCATATTTTTTTAATCTCAATAGGTCTATTATGATGAGATATAAGGGAAATATGCTGTTTCTTGCTTGTGGTAGTTACTGCAAGACTATATCATTGGATGTGAGCATTTGGAAGGGAAATAAATCATATACGGGAGTAAGGTCAGATGTATTAGTAAGAAAAAGGAGGGTTGAGAGCTGTTAAAAGTTTGTCCTCTCCTTTAAGTGTCTGAACACAACTAAATTTATTTATATATTTGCCTGAGTAGGAAAGTGTACATGATGTAAAGACTCATTAACCATTTCACATAATCTGTCACAATAAGAAAATTTAAAAAGAATATAATCAAAATTATACAGTAAAAGATATGCCACATGAAATCACTGCCTTTAGGTATCTTGAAATGTTTTGCAGCTTTTTCCCCCAAACCCTGACGTGAACTACTTAACCCAAGGTTCACAGTATTTAATTACTGCTCTCACCTCAAGTAGCTCTAAAAGCATCAGTGCTCTGAGAGCTCTACCTGCACATTAGAGACGTGATGAGAAAGAAAAGATAAGCAATTTGCATTTCAAATGAGGACTAATCTGTCCCATGCTTCATTTTGCCATCTCCCCCCCCAAAAAAAATTAAAAAAAGCATCATGTATGAAATAGTTTTTCTGTAAGCAAATCACTTCAAGGTCCAATTCTGATTAATTAAATGAAATTGAAGAAAGCAGCACTAAGTTCATGTAGAAAGGTGTATATTTTGGCATCTGTTAGTACATGTGACGGCAATCATATTTTTATTAGATTCCAAAGAACAAATACTAGTAAGTTAAGAACTGAAGAAAACACATATTCTATGAGTTTTTGCCTTCAGCTAAGCATTGTAAACCAAATACCAAGACTACATAATAAGAACCAGAAATATGAATATTTATAAATTTTACGCTTTTCAGAAACAGCTTTATAACATGTGTCTATAGGAGAAACAGAGAAGTGTCTTAAACTCAACTTTTTGTTTCTTACCTGTGACACGGACAACAACAACAGGAAAGCCAAAGTCAAAGATGAGTGTTGGTGAGACTTCGTAATGTTTAATTTACAGAGCACCCGAATTTCTCTCTTTCACTTATTTAGTAAAAAGACTGGGATGAATCTCAGAGAAGCAGAAAGTGTGAGGTTGAAGGCCTGGGTCACTGACCCTAAGTCATTCATTCCAGTACCCTGATATGGAAAGAACTATATAACATAATCCAGTTCAGAAATGTAGTACCTTTTTTTTTTCTTTTTCTGTTTCAACCCCTCTGTTACGGTTTTGTT
>NW_010135724.1:0-28774 GCF_000699245.1 Pterocles gutturalis
CTGTTGTCTTTTGACTAAGTTTTTGAACGTGAAGGAAATGATACTTTACATTTTGTTTAAAGGGAGGGGGAAAATGTGCTGATAACTTCAGGAAAATAATGGTTTCTGTGTACATAATCTATAAAATTTTAAGTACTCCTGTAAATAGTTGTGTTAAAGTGACTGCTTGAAATTGAAGATTTGAGGTAATCTGTTGTTGCAGCGTTTGTCATTAACCTAAAAAGGTTTAATACTCTAAGCGTTGTTGACGCTTCATAGCAGAATAATATCTGTGTGAGATCACATATTGGAATGTGAAATAGCTGAGAGGCATTACAGTTAGACGGTACATGCTGCTGAGATCTCTGACAATTTTTACCTTGAGTTTAGAACTACTTTTTATGAATCCTGAATCCTGTGGGTAGTTCAAGGATGTCCTAACATTTGTAGTTACTTTTGAAAGGTTTTTTTCATGTTCTTTTCTGTGACTCATAAAGAGGTGCCAGCTTTCTTATAAATACAATATTTTGAAACAGCTGGGGATAGCCCATCACGTCCAATTACTGCACATCAGTTTTATTAACATCTCACTTTAATCGCCTAAAATGTCTTGCTCTTTTCAAACTTTAAAGTCTAAGCAAGGTATTTGGATTTTGAGATACCCATGAACACAAAGTTGCAGTTAGGTTTTATATAAGCTATTAATACTTGCTTATCATAGAAACTTTACAGGATATATTATTCTGGTGTCCTGCAGTGATTTTAAATTCCATTCATTCTTCCCTGAAACCTATACCTATTCACTGAACTTCTGCTTTAATTATTTTTTTAAATAAAATATAATTTATATGTAATTATTTTCTGGGCGGATAATGGACGGTACATACAATAACACTGTACCTGGAAAGTGGTGGCAGTTGAAGAGAAAGGAACAGGGAAATGGAATCAAGCATTTATTTCTTGAAGTTATTTTGACTCATAAATTGCCTGTGAGTGGTGTTTTCTTCACCTGATTACTTAAATATCACTTTTCACATTTTGAATGTAAAGAGGCTTTTTTGGAAACCACCAAGTTTTCATCAGTCTGATGCACATGAACATCAATGAGACTCCGTTAGGTTGCTTTAAATTTTGCATTAATGTATGAAGTACTGACAGGTGAGCGGAAGCGTATAGCAGTGACCAGCATAAGTAGTAAGAAGTGTTTGATGGCATCATCAAAGTCAAAGTTTTGACTTTCACTACTGTTTTGATGGTTTTATTCATGTTTTCACGTTACTCTTCAAGGCTTATGTCACAGAAACCTAGGCTGTGCTTTGGTTGGAAATGCACGTTGATAGTTACGCATGTGATGGAGTTCAGAAAGCGGCATGCTCCCTTCCTGCGCGGGGTAGACATTTCTGTCTTGGCAGATCTTTTTTCCTGACATGAGCGTAATACCCCATGCTCCAATCTGCTCATGGTGTTAACCGCAAGGCCACCGAATCAGACTTGAGAGGGTTTTACTTGCTTTGTCAACAAGTAAAATTTTCTAATTTAGTACTGGAGGGGGTTTGTCTAAGCTTTCTAGAATGAATAACTTCTGCTGTTTCTGGTCAGTGCTTCGTCAGGAAATTGATTGCACTCAGCATTAAACTGTTCTACAAGGCTTAAGCATAATTTAACGTTTTAAAGCTATCTTTTAGTTGCACTGGCACTTTACAAAGACTTTTAAAAGTTTTTTTTGTAATTCAGTTGTTTAAAGAATAACTTATCTTTAAGCATCTAGAAGACCAAGGGCACAAGTGTCATTAAATTCTCATAAATTTAAATACATTCAATTTAAAATGTGCTGTGTATGAAATATATCCTTAGAATAACTATGCAAAAAATAGACCAGATAGTTGAGAATCTTTTCTTGCTTTACTAGAATTCATTTCCACTAATTTTAATAGCCTCATTTACTAGCAGTCATTGTCAGTACTGAAAGAAATCACCGTGTAACAAACTAAACTAATTATCATTATTTTGGTGGAAGGCAGCTGCAGATTGTATGACATAGTATTCTGTAGTATTCATTTTTCCGTGCATTTTTATGCCTGTGTAACAACTGCTAAGTATTTTTTCTATTGTTCTTGTTTAAAAAAAAAACGACTTTGAAGTTACTTTAAGCACAGATGGTCTCTGATTTTAAAGAATGTGTTGTAAATGTGTTATAGAGAACCGTACTGAGGTTGGAGCCCAGTGTTCCTGTCTGCCCTGGCTTGGTCTTCCCTGTGTCAAGTGGCACGAATTTGTGGCCCTTAAGACGTGTGTGGTATAAGGCTGAGAATTAGTTTATTGCTTGAGCGTGTTCCCTGGTGTGTTTCAGCTCCTCTGCAGTATGACGTTGCTGGTATAACACGAGAAGTGGTATCGTGTAAATGGGAGTGACTGGGGAAATTTCTGAGTTTAAGGTATAATTATAGTCAGAAAGGAGAATTGTAGAAGCAATGTGTATGTCAATCTCTTCCAGATTGTGCATCCCCTTTTGTTTTTGTTGGAATTTGTGTATTCAGTGTGTGAGGAGAAGCAGGAGCTATATTCAGAAAGACTTTAAATGAGGGATTAAAGGGTTCTGGACATTTACCTGCCACAGCCCCTGGATATCTGTGGCCTGCATAGTGGCGAAGCTGCTGAAAATCTGAGAGAGCGTATCAAGTGCCCTGTTTATATGTAGTTGATAACGATGTTTACAGCTCTGCAGCAGCACTCTTTTGGGTGGAGGAAAAAGGAAGGTGATGTCAAACCTTCTGCTTTATCCTCATCTTCATGAAAAGTCATGTTCAGTTCAAGATTTGGCAAGGTAAACGGGGGTCCTCAGTCCCACCCTGACTTCACTGGTATTCTCAGGAGCCAGCAGGGAACGGATCCCTCCCCTCTGGGGCTGCCTTGATCTCCAGAGGCTGATACCAGATACAGGCAAGAGCTTGCTGTTTTATCTGCATTGTCCATCTCTACCTTAATGAGTGAAATGGTTAAGTATCTGAGGGGGTGAGCCTCAAGGAATGTGTCTTCCATTTGACTTGAATATTTCGGTTGATAAAGGGAGAGGGAGGGAGAGGAGAGAGAGAGGGAGAGAAATGCACTTACATCACTCGAACTGCACTGAGTGTGTGCCTGTGTGCAGGTTAAGAGACAGACTACAGTGTCTTTGCTTTCTGCAGGAAGCAGCAATGCCGTTTGTATCCTAAGAGGAATTTTTTATTTAGAAAAGGAAGCATTCTTTCTACCCAGGAAATGGCTTTCCTTGTGCGTTGCTATGCCAACTGCCTGCAGCCATGGTCTTCCAAAGTAAGCACAATAACGTGATTATATTGGCGTATTGCATTCAGACTCATGATTCTCTGGGTTTTTGTGTGTGTGTGTGTAACTGTGTTGTATTTTTGTTGCTGACTCTTTGGATGGTAGACGTGCTTGTCTTGATTGCGTGGAACAGGCATCATAAAATTAAATGTCCATCAATGACATGCTGCTAAGATTAATTGTGCAAACTTGGTTAGCTGAGTGGAACAGAGATCACTGGTCACTACTCTGGCAGCAGCATCATTAGCAGCCAGAGGAGGAGGTCCCTATCCGCGTGCTCTGCCCTGATTTTGGGGGAGTGGAGGGGTGGTGGTGGAGGGGGTGAGGCTGCGTGTGTGAGTGTGTGTGATTGCAAACGAAACAGGAGTATTAACAATGCTTGGCTGAATGCTGGAGGCTGGTTCCTGCACCCTGACTAATATCATACTGTATTAAGCCTTTTTGAGGGAGTCTCTGTGCAGTCAGCCATTTTAGCTTTTTTCCTCCTTTTTCTTTTCCTTCCCATTCCCCAGGCTCGGGGAATGGTTTTGTTCCCTTGGATGAATGCTGGATATGTAGGGTTTCGTCAGGCTCTGTACGTCCTGACATGCTTAGACTTTCCGTGTTACAAAAATGGAGACTAAGGCTGTCGTTTGGATTGCTGCTCTGCACTACAAGTGCAAGGGGGGTTTTGAGCTTACCCGTAGTGACACTTTTAGCTTCAGCTTGCTTTCCACCCCTCCTCCTCCTTTTAATTTAATGCTGTAGAGGGTGACTTGCCATCCATAAGAAATTGGTACATGATGTGTAAATTCAGTTCAGCTTATGTTTCTTCATTATGAAACCACTTGCAATCCCGGCTAACCATGGAGTTATGGGCCAGCAGGAGAAACACTCTGTAAGTATTGCAAATTCTGTTTGTTCTATCAATAACCTGTCACGGGCAAACTGCATGGAGACTGAAACTGCTTGTCGTCCTGCTCACGGGCTTTCCTGCTTGTGAATTTAATAGGAGGTTTCGAGGGAAAGCTGTACCTGAGGTGGCGTTAGACTCGGTGGCTGTATAAGATTGTTTTTAGCTTAGAAAAGGCAACTCTGTAGGTTCTTTTTAAATGTTAAAAATTTACTGAAAAAATGCTGACATACTTTCATTGGGCCAGAAGCTGTAAGCATTCAGTTAAAAACATTATGCATCTGTTAAAACTTTAAAGAAATATTCATGCTGTATAACAAGTGATATAATTGTAGGTGGTGAGAAGAATAGATTTATTCTGTCTGGTGTAAGGTACTAGTGTGCTGTTGCCTTGTAGCATGGCGTTGAACATCTGTGATACACTTGTGCTGAAAACGCAGAAACTGTTAGTAAAACATGGAATGAACGAACAGTGTAACTACTGATGCTTTCTAATTGATCCCATGAGTCAGCTACACCTTTGTCGTGCTTTAATCCCATAGGCTGCCTGTGTTTATTGTTTGGGAAAAATGCATTCATAAGCAGAAGAGCAAACATTATTTAATGAGGCCTCCGGTGTCAGGAATTAGAAATTTAGTTTTGACATGAAAAAAGATTCTGAAAGTATAGATACTTATCCCTCAATTAACATGTTTAAATCTTCATACTAGATTTTATATGGTTCAATGTAACTTTAAATCTTACAATTTGTTTCTTAAAAAGATATTTATATATATATGTTCTGTGCATACTTACTGTGTATGTGTTAGAATGTGCATGGGAATGTGTGCCGTATGTTTGGCATATAAAGCTAAGGATGATAGATATTGGGAAGATGTGATAGCAGGAACTTTTTAAATGAAGAACACTTTATTTTCTTCAAGAATTCAAGTTTTGATTGTGTAGAAATATGGAAACTCATCTAGAAACATTTTAGAATGTGTCCAGTGGATTTTTCTTATGCATTTAGGAGACATATCACAGTTTCTTGTTGTAGACTGTTTTGTTCCTTTCCCTTTTTCTTAATTACATTTCAAGTATAAAGGAGTTCATGTTACCAAATCATTTGGTGTTCATGAAATATTTAGAACTTAATCTAAAAAAAAAAACACTTACTTTCCTCCTGAAATTCAAGTACTGAAGAAGCTGAAATAGAGTAGGATACCTTGAATTTGCAAATAGGAATAAAATGAGAAAGCCCCTTATGTATTGGTTTTTCCTGTGCTTTCTGCTCTCCAAAGAATGTTGATGAAAAGTTCTAGATTGATTCTGGTAACACAGCAAGTCTAACTGTTATAAAATAACTGCTCATAGATAAAGGAAAAAATTAACCTGGCATTTTAGAGACTCTATATTACAAGCTCTGTCATATTTTAGTTGTGTTACTTTGAGTTAATTAAATCATAGAGATAAATTTCACTCTTGACCAAAATGTAGGAATAATAAATGGGAAAATGTTAAAGTATTGCTTTACAAGAAAATTAGTTTACCTTAAGAAATGTGCACATATGTGTAAGAGAAACAAATTGTACTTCGACATAGGGCTGGCATACAATTACAGATTTTGTATGAACAAAAGATATAATTTAGAATTTATGCAGAAGTTTAAAATGAAAGTGTTAAGGGCGCATCTTAGCTCAGCAAAAAACACCACTTTGGCAATGAAACTTTCCATGCTTTTTCTCCAGGTAGGTGTTATTTTGCTTGGAAAATGGGACTGAAAGATGTGAATTCTTGGTAGAGAGGGAAGGCAAGCTTGGAGTTTCAAGGTATACACACTTTGTCTTGCTTTGCCTCAAAGCAAAACTTTTTGAATTAATAATTTTTGGTTATGAGTTATTTTCCTGTTAGTATGTTCCCAGAATCCTAAATCTGTTATTGATATCTGACTTGATCTTATTTCAAGGAGGAAGTCTTAATTACTTCTGTGACATCCTCGCCTACATTCTCACAGCTTGATTTGCTGGGACAATGTGGAATTGAATGCAAAAATCTCCTGTGCGAGGTTTCACAAAATTCTGTGAATTAGTTTTAGTTCATGTTGTTAAATCTTAATTTCACACTAGTTTAGTTAGGGAATGAGGGATATGGTTTAAATCTACTGTTCTGTGAAAATGGTATGCAAAGTGACCATTATGTTCATCATGGTGAAAATGGAGAGAGAAGTGAAAAATTGTGTTGTTTTTCCTAAATTGTTTAATATAAGAAAAATCATCAGCATCAATCAAGTGTACTGGTCCTACGTGCTTCATATTTCATAAATTGGAAGAGTCTGAAGCAGTGCTGTAGACACTGATCTGAACATGGTGTTGATCTGTGGGTGATGTTCCTTGATGCCAACACAGCTGTTGTCATCTGCTGAACAGGGAGTAAAAGTATGCTCTGGGTGAAAGATGGCAGAGAAATCAAAGCTGGATTGTTGCAAAAGTAGTTCCGCTTAGTTCTTGTATTTAATGTACTTAAGTGGATTTCAGTAGGTTCATTCTATTTGGCTGTGTCCTTGCTGGTTTTAAGCGTCCTCTCAACTAGCTTTGCAGTGCTTTCATTACAATTTTCCTAATCTTAAATGTTAGGAGGATGAGGGATGTTTCAAAAAAAAATTTTTGTGGATTTTGAAACAATGATCTTTTGAAAATCTTCACACATTGCATCTTAAACTTGTTTTATTATGTGAAAAAAAATCACTTGAAAGTCTGGTGTGTGAAGGTTCCCGTGGTAGGCTCGAGCCTAACAAAATGCTATCTTTTTATCTCATTTCTCCTTTTCCCTTTGATGTGTTGTTTGGAGGAACTTTACTCAAGGTTGTCTTAAGAAAAAATGAAAAAATTGACAGGTATAATGGCTTTTAAAAATGTGACTTAAGATACATAGTTCTTTCATGACTGTCTAATGATTAAATCCTGAATTGCAGAGTACATTGGAGTAACTTACGCACAACCTGGAAGAAGGTATAGGTTACGTTTTCACTTTGGGTATTATTGAAATGAAGTCTGCTAATAAAAGATATATTTCACTGCCAGCCCAGTGACGCTCTTTTAGTGATCACATAGGTACTGCAGTCTTTTGATGTGCTTGACCTGTCTTGAATTACTGAAAAATATTGAAAGCAATAAGACAGATCTTTGGCTTGTTCTTACCATTCTTCAGTTCACAAAGATTTGTGGCCCTGTGCCAAGGGTCCCCTCAGTCCCAGGAATAAGAAGGAAATGAGTGGCGTTTGGAGGAAAAGTCTTGCATGGTAGTTGTTCAAATCTAGTTATTTTAGTTTGATGTGTGTAGTAAGGGTGCTGGTTGGTGTGCTTTCCTAAGAGATCTAGAATTACACAGGATAAGCATAATCTTTTGTTACTGGAAGAGACCATCAGTATTATTTTATAACTCAAACAATAAATGCCACCTGGTTATTTGTCCTTTGAGCATCACACAGCACTAATAAGACATGGAAAGGAGAGGTGTGATGGTGTGATCAGGTGGCTATGCTTGGCAAGCTGAACAATCAGAGGTGACATCATACATGGATTTTTTTTTTTGTATGTGTGTGTATATATATGTATCTGGGGGGAAAAAAATAGATGTATGAAAAAGAACTCTGACCAGTAGTAACCTATTAGCTACTGTAGCTGCTGATGGATGTAATTTTGTTCCTCTTAATGAATTACATTGCACTGGGACTTGATACAAATTTCTTTTCTGTTGTTAGGCAGCTCTATCACTTTGAAACCAGATTTCTAGTTTGGTCTCTTCTGATTATTTGTTTCCTTTTAATTTATATATTTTTAACAAAATATCCTCTCTGAAGACCAATAAAGGAGTTGTGGATTTTTCATGTGATTACGAATAGAGTTTTACCTCTTCATAGATGCATTATGATACAGTCTTTAATTACATGACCATATACCTTCCACAGGATTCATCTCAAGATGAATAGTGCTTGTTTTAATGAGCATCTGTTTGATATTTTGGGCTAGCTTCATTGCTCAAGATGCCAGGTTTATGGTGTACCATTCAAGTCCTACTCAGAAGATGAAAGCAATAATTTTTTTCTTCTGTGGCTTTTAAAGATGTTTGTAACTACAGTGTTCAAGCGATTCATTAAAGTAGTGTTGGGGGGGGGAGTTATCTTCATTTTTTTCAGGTAGCTCTACTGAAGCAAATCTTTGACAAAAAGGACAGAATTTTGAGAACTTAAGATGCTTATTTCTCAGCATAGCTAGGCCTAAGTAAGTGTTGAAACTATGGATTTTGTTATTTGAATTTTCGTGTATTGGCCCGGTTCAGGCACGCACGGCCTAATAATCATCTGAAAGGTTGATTTTAAGTGACTTGCCTGGCATCCTACCAGAGATCTGTGGTAGAGTCTGGCTACATTCCTGTTCTCCAGGACAACATTTAGCTGCAGGTTTTCTCAAAAGCTTATAAATGGCAAAATTTGGATCATTCCATAGGAATGACAGTGAATATATTAGTGACCTGTAGAGATGGCAATGAAAGCATCCTTGGCACAAAAGAGATGTCCTGCCATCTTTCTGTTACTGTTTCAAGGCCTGAGGATTGGAAAAAAAAAAAAAGAAAACCACACCAAAAAAGCCACCATCTATGTGTATATTGTGCGTGTTTGTGCACAAACTCGTGTTCTCTACATTCTTAAGAAGTAGCTGAAACTTTTTCAGGTCGACATGGGTAATTGGCGTACAAGATCTCACAGTAGGGCATTTGTTTAGATAGTTTATGAAGTAAAAAAAAAAAAGTTCAAGCCTCACTATGAGAATTGGGAAATAACATAAACGATATTACTGGTTCTGATTTATGTTCCAAAGTGGCCAATTCTAGTGGTGGTGTTGGCGTGCTGGCAAAGTGATATTTATAATGGTGCGCACTGAAATGTGTCATTTATAGTCACAATACAGATGTGAACCTGAAAAGGAAAGTCAGCTTCTTCCAAAATGCTGTTTTGAGACCAACAGATTTATCATTGCTAGTTGTGGGCACTCCTGCCTGATTTTCAGGCATGCTGAAAATCCATCTGAAATTGAGAGCTGTTGAGACCCAACAACTGGAGGAAAAACAAACGAACAAAATAAAAAACCACACACCAAAACCAAACCGAAACACCAAATCCCAATCAAACAAAAAGTCAAACGTCAAAAGAAACAAAAAATCCTAAATCCCTTAAGGTGCTGTTAATTTGCTCCTGATTTTGCAACTTAATAAAGACACAGGAATAATAGAATCTTGGAAAATCAGCAGATAATGGACTGTGTTGTGCTAAGTAGTGCAGGTTAAAAATATCAGGAAATTAGCAATTGTGCATGTAGAGTAGCATGAAGTCCATTGTAACTAGAAGCATGGTCAGTTAAGGAAATCCTGTGCCTCAGTACGTCAAGTTGATTCTTCCACCTACAAAATATTTGCATTCCCTTGCAGAATACAGGCTCAGGAGTTTTAAATAGTGGTACTTATGCTTGTACCTAAACAATTTCCAAGTGTATAAACATAACAGTTTAGCAAGTGGACCTGTAGAAATATTCCAGCAAGTTGAAGTAAATGAGGTTTTTGGAAATTTCATTTTTATTTATGTAAGGCAGGGAATCTGACAGTGATATGCAAAGAAATACGTAGCTTAGAAGAGGATTAGAAACTTCTGCCAGTTGTGTTGCTTGTTTTTGCAGTTGTGATTGCTGCTGCTGGTACGACTCCAGTATGAAAAAGCGAGGGGGGGTGTCTCATGTTCTCTATCTGCTGCTAAGGTGACCTGAAGCTCATCTGCAAAATACTTCTATACTTGACAGCTTTACAGGTTGTCTGCAGCATCAATGAGGTGTCAAAAGATAACTGCACCTGATTTAACAATATGAGCATTAGGAACCATAATTTCTGATTAGTAAACGAGAATTGGATAAACATTTAGACTGTGTTCAGAGCATCAACTCTCTGGGATATTTAATTATGTTGATGCTGGAAATTCTTAAGAATAGGGGGGGTTTTAAAGTGTATTTAAAGTTTGTTTTTTCTTCAACTATCTGAGATGTTTTTTATTCCTTGGTGTGTTCTAGGCTTTAAATTGCTACAAATTAGTTCTTAACAACATCCTTGATGTTTGAAAAGCTGAACTAATTTTACTAACTCTTTCATGAATATACAGTGGTGTGATTTTTGTCTGACTGAAATAAATACAAGATTTTCAAAATCTTAGGGTTATTTTATTGAAGTCTGATTTTAATTTTTGATATCCTAGTTGCAACAGCAAGTATGTAACTGGACTGTTATTTCTTTTCACTTACTGTTATTGATGCATTCTTGTTAGCACTCTCTAAACTTAAAAATTAATGGAAATACAAGAAGAAAATCTTGATAATAGGGCATTTCAGGAGTCCATGCAGGTAAGGGTAATACTGAATCAGTGTTTCCAGTGTTCTTTATTGCCAATGGATGACAAATTCTACTGACTTTGAAGACGCCACGTGATGAGCCTAGGTAATGTTAAGGATTTGAAGTGGATGACAAATACTACTGACTTTGAAGACGCCACGCGATGAGCCTAGGTAATGTTAAGGATTTGAAAAAATTAGATATTAATGTCTCAAGATGTACCCTTGACCAAAGAACCTTGTACCTGCCACACTTCATTTTCAATATTGTATTTAAGAGTCTGGTAGCTGTAGTGCAAGAGAAGCACTGACTGACCCCTGCAGGTCTGCAGGCTTTTTAGGATTCTAGCCTGTGTGTGCTTAATCCGTAAATCTGTTGCTGAAATGCAACTGGCACTCATATGGTATCCCGGTACTGGATGGTTGGTTGGTTGTTCTTCCAGTTTTGTCAGCTTGTCCGTAGTCTTTTTTGCTGTTTGTTTTGACATGGTGATGATTCAGCTGAGCACCACAGGAAGAATAAACTTTACAGAAGGGGTCTCCAAGCGCTTCTCAGTGGGTTGCTTGTGAAAGCTGATCCTGTGCCCAGGAGCTGGAATTTATAGGAGTGTTTGTCATTCCTTCCTAAACCTGTGTTTGTGTGGGGATACTAGAAGGGCAGAAGAAGGACAACAGATTGCAATGCTTTTATGTGCGTGATGTTGAATGTAAATAGTCTTACATTAACATCGCACCTGACCCAAATAGTGATGCTACTTATCCCTAATACACCTGAGACATAGGGGTGGAGATGAGCTATGGACTCATTTTTTTTTTCTTGGAAAAGATGAAGGACGCAACCAATTGCATCTGGGGAAATAACTGGAAGATAGGATGAAATTTTATAAATTTTGCAATTTTCACTTGTGATGCTGGTGTTGGTTATTAGAGCAGTGCAGGATAGGAATATACAAGAAAGTGGGTCCAGCCTCTGGTCAAAGGCTTCATCTGTCTTTTTGCATTGCTCTCACTGCGAATGTGAAGCTTGCTGCCATGAACCGACTTCATGGTATTTAGCTAACCTGGTGTTCTCTACTTAGCCTAGACCTTAAGCTGGTCAAAAAGCTAAAAATAACGGCATCAGGTTTTTTGTGATCTCCATTGCAAATATTGGAGCGCAAAATCCCAGCACGTTTAGTTCCCTTTCCATGAAATTTGAAAGAAGATTTTCTGAAATGGGGAGCAGCCTGCTAAATCTCACAGCTTGGACTGGCTAATTTTCTGGCCTTTTCCGAGTCCTGTGTTATTGGCAGTCAAGTTGATGTCTCCTGCCATTCCTGTCTGGAGTGACCTAAAAGGTATCAAATAATTTGGTGTGTTTCAAATTGGATGGGGGTGTGAGTGCCCCTACTTTAATTCAGTGTGGCTTTCTGCTTTTTTCTTTACGTACCTTCTGAGTTCCAGTTTAGTCAGTCACTGTAAATGACAACAGAAAGTTCTCAACTCTTTGACAAAATGTGAAGATTTTGCCTTGGATGAGAAGATGGTTGTGACTCTCTACACTCATGTATGCGTACCTCCATGGCATTTGCATCTGGGAATATGAAAACTGGTTTAACATCAGATTTCCTGTGCAGCTCCGGCTTCTTAATTTGAATCAATAGCCAATTCCTTTCAAAAGAGAGGAAAAGCAGGCTTGTGAGTTAGGATGCAAAGAAGTGCAAAGTATTGCTTTCTAGCTGCACTTGGTAGCTGTTAATGAGCTGAAAAATGCAATGGCAATCATAAAATGTAGCTCCATGGAGCACTTCTAACTTTCTACCTGTAGTTAACCTACTTCGACTGTCCCAGGGTTGGCTGGTGACCAAATGCTGACGGTAGGTAGCAGTAATGTGTCCTCTTGGTAACTGCAGTTACCTGATCTTCAGAGGTATAGGGACAGACAGGAACCACATTGTAAACCCAGACAATAACCCAGTGGACAAATTCCTCAACCTGTGATTTCTTTCACTCGGTCTATAAATATTGCCTCATTTTATCTGACTGCAGCCTGACAGCTTGCTTGCTTACAGGCTGGGTCATTTGGACACTCCAGCTGGGTAGGATTTATTAGGTTATAGCTTGACTCCAAACTGTGACTTTGCAAGTATAAAAAATGGATTAAAGCTTTTTTTTGCTGTTCTGAGCAATGATTTCATAAAAATGACATTGTGCTATTTTGTAGATCTGCTCCCTTTGTGTATTTAGTCATGTTGGCTTGCTTTATAGTTAAAAATAGGCTTTTACTGTTCTGTGCTGCTGTTATTCCTGTGGAGCCAAGAGAATGGGAGCTGGGTTGTGCTCTTAGTACTCCAACCACAGCATTGTTTCCTAAATGCTTATCTGCTCCTGCCCGCCTGCCAGCCTGCAGGAGTTGTTACAGGAGTGTCAGGAAGGTCTAATGTGGCATGATTTTAAAGGGCATGGTAATGCCTGAAAAAGAGAACATGGCTGCAGAAGTGGACCATAAATTTAGTTTTGGTAGTGGGATTGATGGCTTGAAAAAGTGAAGAAGGACATTGTACCTGAAACCTGGACCTATTTAGTTGTAGTTGAAAAAAATAATCATTCTAGATTTTGGGAAATCTAAACTGAATTGTGGGAATTATTTCTTAGCTAGCTATATCCTAGGTTTGCTGAACCATCAGCCCTTGTCTTATTTTAACCCAACTACATTTTTTGCACTCTTGATTTGTTTTTTTCTTATACATAAGCAGCTAAAGGTACTTCACAACTTTTTCATTGTGCACTCTGCTGCTTCACTCACTGCTGCTTGACCTCTAAATCTTAATGTATTCCTGATAAGAAGCTAGGAAGAAAAAAAAAAAAAAATCTTCCAAATACTTGGCAGGCAGTAGGTCTTTACTCTTCTAGATTGCTCAGGAAGGAGCCAGGTGTCAGACTTGGATGTGTCTCCCTGGTGCGCTTACCTTTTCAGTTTTGACCCACAGCACCAGTGGTTTTTTAAGTAGTTTTTTTGTCCTTAGAATAAGAAGCTGACTATAGGGGGCTTTTGTTTGAAATATCTATAAATAATGTAGAAGGATTTTTTTTCCCTGTTGTCCTTTTAAGGAACCATGAGGAAAAAGACAATGCGTGAGTTTATGCTTTTCAGAGCCATTGTAAAGTGTCCTACGTAAATAATTAACTCCATGTCTGGAAATGGTGGTCCACTGAATTTTTTAAGGCAACAGAGAAGACTCATCTTAGTTCTTTTAAAAGTAACCTGTTGTAGGGGCAGATTAAAAAGCAAACTAAAATGAGAACAGTGTCAATTTCTGTTAATACCTGCAGAAGGCTGCATGCATGGTGTACCTCTCCTTGCCTGTTGGTATTTGACTTCTGCAACCATTTTCTGTTGCATGACTCCAGGAGTTTTCTGTCCTGTTAGTCTTGCTCATTTCCGAAACACTAGGTTGTTTTACCTGCTCATATTTTTTTTTTGTTTGTTTTGTGAGAAGATGAGCAATTTCTTGCACTTCATAGCAAAGGATTTCAGATATTTCTGTTTAACAGAGAGTTTCCAAGGTCCCTGAATACAGCTGCTATTCCTGTGTAAATGGATACAAAAGCGTAGTTTCACAGTGGTGTGCATGTCAGCAGGAGTATACAGAAAATCTGGTTATCTACCTCTTTCCTGTTGAAGGAAGAGTTTGCTTAGACAGTTAAATGTCACTCCTACACCTGCTACTTCCATTAGTATTATACATTACTGTTCTTTCTGTGATTATGGTACCCAGGGAGATCTAAATTTAGGAATTCCTGAGTTAGAGTAATATGATTTTTTTTCTTTTTCTTTTTTTCTTTCTTTTTTTTTTTTTTTTAAGTGGAGGCTCAATGTTCCAGATGGGGTTTTATTCAGTTAAGCAAGCAGAGATAACATATTTAATGTAGTAAATGACTAAAATGTCTACCACTTTTATGAAAGAAAGTAACCTCCTTAATCTCTTGCACCGTGGGGTGTTATCGCAAAGACCTTTCTAGTGCTGTCAGGAATCAGTGGTTAAGATTTGATTCTCAGATTTTCTGGTTATTGCAAGGTGACCTAATGCAATAGGTGATATGCATGCACACATCCTGGGTCTCTGTAGCTTATCTTCTTTTCTGGAGAAAAAAAGATGAATTTCACTAATTTTATTTCTAGAATGGGCTGCAGTTACTGGTCCTAGTATTGCCAGCTGGTTTCTGTGCTGCTGATTTTTTTATGCAGCTTGGCAATCTCTGATTTAAAATCTCTTCCTAAATAGGCATCATTAAAATATTTCATGGTATCAGTGGAATATATAAGTGGCTACAAGAGTTGTGGTTTTAGTATGCTGTTGACCTAAGGCAGGGATATAAGGGATGATTTAAACTCTGTGTGCACACCTGCACAGACACAAACAGATAAATTTCTGGAAGTCACATCTGAATGTCAGCATGTTAAGCAGAATAATGTGGTGCTTCAATTGAATTGACGATATCTCCTTGCTCTAAAGCAGCCTTGGGTTTGGCAGGCACCATGTAGAGCCGCTTTGTTTTGCTCCATCATTGAAGGAAGTTGCGAAACCTTTACCCTGTGAATATGTTATTGTGGACATTTGGAAAAGTTGCGTGATTTTTTTCTAAAAAAGGGGCTAATTGAACTTTACACTTTGAATAACTGACAGACTGCAAAGAAAAGCTCTGCAGGTTGTTTCAAAAGTCAATGGAAATATTGTTAATGTAGAAGATGGTTCTGTGTTGATTTGTGTAAATAATTTTAAGTGGTTCTGCACAGTTGTTGCTGCAGAGTTGTTGCTCCAGAATTTAGGGAACAGCTTTGCACTAACTTGAAGACTCTCTGATAAAAAGAAAAGTGTTCCTTTACCTTTTCCCTTCCTGCGATCACAGTGAGTACACACGAGCAGGTCTTTTGACCAAACTAGCAAATATTCATAGTAGTTCAAAGAAGTCAGAATCTTGTTCTATGCAACAAAAGAAACTCTGATGGTCTTAGGAATGCATGATACCATGTACAGATTTAAGAGGTTGTGTCAGTGTGAAAAAGCTTCATTGCTTTTCTTTGGGTACCATATGAGGGAAAATGTAGATAAAATAATGTAGCAAGCAAAGCTGGGGATGTTATAGCAACCTTCATGGCATGAGTACAGTTCCACTTTCAAAACTCAAAATAAGTAATAAAGCTGTTTAACTAGCAGTCATGTTAGTATAACATTAAAAAATCATAGATAAGGTAAAATAATACTATTTTAAGATTTTGCAACATTAGTCGTGTATAAAGGGAAATGCCTGTCATTTAAAAATATTTTGAGTTGTCTTCTTGCTGTGCTATTTTTGTTATCCAGAAAGACAGTGAGCCATTATGTATATGACTTTATAATGCAATTATGAAACCTTTTTGCTCTCTGTACATCAGTCTCAGAAGCATCATCTATAACCTTTCTTTCAAAAATCACTTTATTTTAAAAATATCCCCATATTTAAAGCAAAATTATTTATTAATTTCTTCAGGTTTTCTTTTGCTTGAGATGAAGCAAAAGTATGCATTTTTCATTGTCAGACAATGAAAATAAAGGAAACGTCTATCGTAGAGCAAGCACATGGAAAACAAGTAGTGTTTGATTTCTCATTTGGAGCCAGTCATTATCAGAAGAAAATACGTATATTCCTCTCTTGCTTAAGTTACTGAAAAGTCATTGCATTAGGGGGAAAAAAACCCCAAACAGCTCACTTTTCTCATGAACTATTCCTTAATACTACAAAGCAAACATAATCCTTTAGTTAAAACTCCCAAGGGTGGCATTGACATGTCTGCAGCCATCAAACATAAAAAAAAAAATCCATTTAATTTCTTGTAAATTGTCGTGCCTCTATTTAAATTTCCATCAAATTTCTTTCTGTTAGTTTGGTATTTTATGGAGGTGATACTCAGTGTACAAATGGAAATCTCTATAAGCAACTCCTTATGTATCTATATGTTAAAAATATTTTCCTTGGAAATGTACAGAATGCTTAATTCCTTCCTAAGAAGCTACCAGTAAGAAAAATCTAAAAATGTTATTATGTTAATTATGTTGATTTTTGTCTTTTTTCCCTCCTTTGATTAGTCTGCTTTTGAATGATAAGTACATAAAAAACCAGAATGACTTCAGGTTTTTCTGCTAGGAGGAGTGACATGGATCTGGAAGGGATTTTCTGGGTCACTGCTGTAACACACTGTTGCACAGCGCATTCATAACTTTGCCTAGCTTCAGTTTGAAAGCCTTCTCTACCACAGCTCCCGTTGAGCCTGGTTTTAAGGATCTTTGTGGTTCATTAGGTAGCAGCCTTCTTTCAGCTTCCTGCTTATTAGGCTTTGCACCTGCATTGCCTTTTACTGGAAATATTCCTTTTTCCTCCTTCCTATTTCTAGATGGTGATCATACCCTCTCTCAGCTTGGGCTGAATAAGCTGTGGTCCTCTTGCGCTTTCTCAAATACTAGTTTTTCTTCTGGTAATGCTGATGGTTTTTCTCTGTGTACGTGTTTATGGCTTTAAGTCCATCTCTACTGAAAACATAAAGCTGGGAATGTGTGCTACATTTCCAAATGAGGTCTCTGCTGGGGCTGTGGAGAAGAGCCCAGAACTTCTGTATTTCTGGACAATGCATGCTGTGGTTGCATTAGATTCTCCTTCTGCTGCATCACCTTAACAGTTCAGTCACGTTCTGATAAACAAATGTCCTGAAACTCTTCACAGTAATTTCTGAAAGATGAGTTCCTAGATTCTTAGCTTTTGTCTCCAAGTGCATGAACTCACATCTTCTCATCCTGCATTTTATTTCTCTTACTCCAGGTAGGAGTCATCCTGCTCTCACAGAAGAGCATCCTGCTCATCCCTTGTACCAAGAGTGTCTCTTTGTGGTGTGTTACCAGCAGGTTTTACCAGTGTGTTTGTTTTTTCCCCCACTTGGAAATATGAGAAATCTAAGATCTTTCCTATATCTATCATTATTCATATTCCATCTTTAAAAAATAAAAATTACTTATGTAGTCCTTAATTTATTTTTTCTTTATTCTAGAATCAATTCACTTTGATTTCTTTTACTATTGTAAATTAGTTCGGTGCAGTAGAATTCAGTGCTGTAGTTTAGTATTAAACTGCAGTAGTTCAGAATCAACAGCTGCAGTTCACAACTGAGATGTGCCCTCATGAGTGTTTTGAAAAGCTTAACCAAGTTAAGTCACATTGGCTAGAGTGCTGCAATCATGAAGTAAAATATTCCATGACTGGATATAAAACAAAAAAGCAACACGTGGTGTAAGAACACCTTACAGATGGAGGCTTCAACACTTGAAATCGTACACGTCATAGGTCTTTGCTTTAACCATTTTAAATGTGCCCAGGATAGATGTTTTCATCTGTAGGCTAGACTCTTTTCTTGTCTGTAGTGTGGTTTTCAGTCCTGAATGGTACTTTAAAGCTAAGCATAAAATCTGGCTACAGGTGCCCTCGGTTTTACCCCTGCTGCTGTAAATGCTCTTCAGCATCCCCCAAGTCTGCTTGTTAGACTGCTGTGTAAGAAACCCAAAATGAGTCTTTATACAAGGTATACCTGAGCACCACCTCACTTAAAATGTTCTCCAGGATCTAAACCATCTTGCTTGAAAATGTTTGAATTAACATTTCCTGTAAGCGTATGTGCCCACATAAAGTGTTCCTGAACTTTTTTTGCTTTTACATCCTTAGGCATAAATCTTTTGTCTGATTTCCTGTGGCAGCAAAGCTTGTGACCAAGTTCTCTGTTCCTTCCTCTCCCACGGTTACTTGTAACAGGCCAAAGAGTTCAAAATTTAACCTTATAGGTCCCCAAAAATCCTGAAAGTAGGCTATTTAGTTTCCAGTCGAGCAGTAGTTCTCAGCGTATTAAACACTCAAACAGCCAGAAGAGAAAGTATTTATAAATATTTAACTGTGGGAAAAACATCAAGTGGAACATGCATTATGTTAGTATGAAAATCAGTTATTCCCAAGAGAGAGATCTCTGCAAAGCCGGGCTTTATTAATTTTTTGTCCTCCACGTCTGTTGCTATTAAATAATGGGGAGCTTTTACTGAAGTTCAGTGGTTGAGCTCAATTATCTGCGCTCCTACCCTAGAGATATTTCAGAAGTCAACTGAAATGCCTCAGAACGATCTTTCCTTCAGCCTAAACTGCAGTCGTCATTGAGTGCCTGTCCCTGGTTGTCACTTTTCATTATGTAGATTTCCACAATATGAATTCCCTTCCCAATTTTATTCAGTGTTTTTGGGAAGCTGTTAGTCTGTGTGTGGGCACGGGCTGTGCAGGCTCTGTTAGGGCTCTAAATGCGAGTGCTTGGTTGGGACAGCGGGATGCTACCGAGAGTTCTATGGTATGTCCTTTTGTTAGAGGTGTTCTGCTGTGATCTTTGGTTAGAAAAAGACTTGCTTAACAGCAGTAGTCCTCAAATGTGATATTTTCAGAACATGTGTCTTGTGTTGTAGTCAAGATGAAGAATATTTATAAGAGTGAGTCTTCATGGAGTTTGAGCTACAGTTTCACATAAAGATGTCTATTTGAGGAAAATGTGGAGATTCAAAATAGATGAGGTACTATTGTATAAAGCAAATGATACACAGAAAACATAATTCAAGTTAGAAGGTTTTTCTTTAACTCTTGCTGAAGTTTTCAGATAAAATACATAGAAACAACTTAGTGTTTTCTGTCCCACCCCTAAGTACAAGGAAATGCTGCTTCCATGGGAATTGCATCCTAATTTGATCTGTATATAGTTTAAACTTTTACTTTAAATTTAACTCTCTACTGGACATGTCAGCCTGCATCATGTCTATAGACAGAATCGATAGAAATTTCTTTATTATTCTGTGATTACTCACATCGACTGCTGTGTTTTAAATCACTGAACCATAAAAATGTTTTACTTGATGTCTGTCTTGGTTAGTGAAAGAGTTATATTGAAATAGCAAGTTGCTGAATACCCACCATTATTAGAAGTATTTGTTCCTTCAGTCATTAAGTATAATAAATCTGGGTATATCCTTAAAATTCATACAGCAGACTTACAAACATTTAATATAAAAATGAATGTTTGCATCAAATAGTGAAAGAAAATATTAGTGAATAGATAGGATACTGAAGAATACTGAGTTGATGGTCTATACTCCTGTAGTGCAATAACAATTTTAAAATTTCTATCTTGGTGGGGAAAAAAAAGGGAAAGACTAAGGCATAGTATTTATTTTATTTGGCTGCTGTTGCTCTTCCTTTATGAAAAGATACAGAATACCAAACTAACTTTGTTGTAATTATTTAGATTTGTGGGACTAAGTGCATCATCTAAAAAAGAAATAAACAATATTTTTGTGTTAGGGTGGCTTTTATTATGTTATTTTACCCGTACAGAGGTACTACAGAACAAGTCCTCAGATGCATGTGTTTAGAGGCTGATGAATCAGTGTTTGCTTGCATTTCTTTAATTTCAGAAAGTGGAAACAGAGGCTATAAAGGTTATGTTTTGTGTTGTCTTACATCTACTGTGCTTGCTTGGCCTGTCTCAGTGGCATCAGGAATTGCGTAACAGTGTCACGCCTTTGCACTCTTTAATTCCATCTTTCTGCAGATGCACTTCAGTCACTTTGCAGGCTTTAGAAATCTTTCATAAAGTGCTGACTGGCCTTCAGTAGAAGACCTGGTTTATAAAATGCTTACTGATAGGTTTGCTCTGAAATGAGTGGTATGTTGGAGCTCTCCAACCAGAATTCCTCTTGTATTTTAAAATTATATTCTTTTGTCTGTCTTTCTCACTGTTGTCTTTATACTTGTTTCCACATATAACTGTGTTTAAAAAAAGAAGGCAAACCAAAATCCAAACCAAAGATCTCCTCACAACAAAAAACTGTACAGGAATACCATTTAAATGAAGAAAGTTTTTGGTGTCATTTCACTCATGTTTTACTGTTTTCATACCTTTTTATGATGTATCCAAAGATTTTAATTTCTTGTCCAGTAAATATTCTGAAAATATAGATTTTTTTTTTTTAATACTGTACTAGTAGGATAAGCCTAGTGATTTCTTGAGTAGAATTTGCAATAGAAGTTGCCTTTTGTTATACAGAAGGCAGTCTGTAGGGTAGGAGAAAATCATCATGTTCTTAAAATAGGAGGAACATATTCAGAGGAAAGTAATTGTTAGCTTTGCATGCATAAAGCAGTGACTCACTTTGAGGGTGGAAGTAATAAAATGCAGCTTTTAAGATAGGAAGATGTGATAGGGTTTAAAGTATTGTGCAGTTCAAAATGGAGATACGTCTTTGTCCTTATGGTAGTTTCACATAATTGTTTAAGTTTTCATCTGTTTTAGGGTTCTCAGGGACTAAAAGCTTGGAGTTCCCAGATGTACTGGTTTTCCTCTGCTTTCTGTCCATGTGTGTAAACTGTTTAAATGTGTGTATGTACGCGTACGTGCTCACTGATTAAGAGCTACATGTGTATTTATAAAATATGTTTTTGACCTCTGTCAAATTAAGATTAGGGCTTTGGTGTTAACTATTTTATCAGTTCATGTTTTGTATTAAAAACTTTTCTTCCCCTGTTATACTTCATTAGATCTATGCGTATGCAGTCTAAATGTTTCTCATTTATGAAGTTTGTCCTGAAAATAGGTTATCAGGACAGTTACCTGACCCTTTTAATGGCTATTAATTATTTAGTATAGTGTACATATAATGTATTTTGAAACTATATTTACTTAAGAACAAATTATGCATTAATTTTTCGAAATGACCCTGCTGTGTTTTTACTCTGTCTGATAGTTCCTTATGATGCTGTGACTCCAAGTGCTCAGTAATAAAGTTAAGAAATATTGTAGTTGCTGGCTTCAGCAAGGTTGTAGGTTAGTGTTGTTGCAGAAAAATAAGTGCTTGTTATGTAAAATATAGGAGTTACTTTTGATCTTTATTACTTTGAATGACTCCTTAAAACTAGCCATAATTTAATGAAAATGGAAAACAAGATAAAAATGACTCTTCAGTTCTGATCTGTGGTGTCTTTGGTGTGTGACAGGAGATGTTACTGAGGCAAAGGGTGTGTCCTTAGACTTCCTCATGTTGCTGCATTGTCTGGAGGATAAAACGTGTGCCTGTACCCACTTTAAAATGTTACAAAAAAACTTTTATTTTTTCTGTTATACTAAATAATAAAGTCAGTACTAAACTGTTGAATGGACTGATAGCTGAATATAAGCACAGGGTGCTTAAAAAATTCATAATAAATTGCACAGCACATATACCAGTTGTAGTGACGTTAACTGTCATGTTTCCCAAAAGCCGATTGATGGTTCCTAGACATTTTTTTTCACTGGATATAGTAGCGTGGTTTCATTATGTTGTTTTTCTAATCATGTTCCACTGCAAGTGAGAAATTAAGTGTAAATATCCTGGTTTGGGGTAGGCAACTTTGTGTGGGTTGCTGGCACTGCTAAGGCTGTTGGACGTTGCATTTTATTCTTACTCTGCTTCCTGAAAACCATTTACCAGACATTGTGCTCCAGGAGTGACAGGTGTAACCTCTTACATAGAAGGCTTGAAGCACATCTGGTTTATCCTTGTCATCAGTGAAACATCAATACAACAGTGCATTGTGTACAACTGTGTAAATTACATATTTTAAATAGCAGTATGTGACTAAGATAGAAATGCATGCATTTCTCACACATGCTTTTCATTGAGCTCACAATTTAAATGTTGTTTCAGCTTATTTAATTTTTGAAATTATTTTTTTCTTTGCACAACTTCTTGCCTTAACTTATTTGGGGGTAGGGCAGTCAGAGTGGATGCTGCTTTCGGGCATGTAGCACAGAGATGTAGTATTCTGCAAAGATGTGAGCATGTGCTTTCTGCTTGTGAATAGTCGTATTTGATTAGGATCAAAGTGAGTAGTTAGTTTGCCCTAAGTAAAATGCCTGCTTCTGATCTTGTGCTGTCACCATTTGGCAAGCCCAGCTCATGCAGCATGGCTTTGACTTGAGGAGTTATTCTGAAACCAGTAATCACCAAACATTCAGCTGATTGTCTACAGCCAAAAAAATTCAGAAGGTTTGCTTGTATTTGCAATGTGTTTCATCAGTTGTTGTGGAATCCCCTGCCTCTTCCTATCGCCTGTGTAGTAACAAGACATAAGTTATTGCTGTTCATTTAAAACACTAAGTGCGGTCATTATATCAAACATAGCTTGATTTCATTTTTTAACATACTGACTGAATTTGCTTTGATGTATGATTCTTAAGAATTGTTATTGCATTGATAAAAAATAAATGCAATTGGTAATGACATGGAAATATTTGCAGGGCACGATGAAAAATTGGTTGTATTTGGCTGGGCTTAAGACTGTTGACATGCACCTCCCTATGGAGTTAATATTTATTTGTGACTGAAATAGTTATTACTTTATGGAATGTAAGCCTCTCAAAATATGTCTTTGTGAGTTATCATTAAATGTGTGAATCTTAGATGATTTGTGCATGTATCTCAAAATAATATATAAGGTTTCTACTTGGGAATAAACCTGGACAACTTTAATTCTAAGAGATTGTACTTTTAGAAGTGTTCATGAACACATTGCAAAAGCTGTGATGGTTCATTTACATACATTCTACCTATGGAATGTACATTTATTTGTAGAATGGCTCAAATAATGATAAAAAATGGACATAATGGCCTGAATATCAGTAAATACTGTTCAGTTTCATGCTAAGTCAAACTCAGGTTGAAAAGAGAAATATCAGAGACAACAGATATTATAACTAACGCATTCCTTCATACTGTATTTTCTCCTTCTGGCATCTCATCAGCAGTGGTGAGCATAATTAGATTTTTCTGGAGGCAGCGTCCATGGCTGTATGTATTAGAGTGTTGCTTTTGTTAATTGCCCTTCTTTGTTGATTGGTATATGAAGATCAGCTCTAGCCTCGGGGCTTATTGAAGCTTTTTAGGATTATTAATGACTGGTTCCTGTTTTCAGCCCCTCTTTCAGGGAAAATATAAGAAAGAATTCCTTAAAATGTGGCCATTTTTGCTATCACTGGTGCAGTCATGCTGTGATAAGGAAGAAGCCTTTTCAGTTGTGTTAGAATAGTAAATGCCAGTCAGTCTAAAGAAGACTAAGTTTCCCAGTTGTCTGTGCTTTTCACCACAAATCCTAAAGCCGACGTTCTTTCAAGGCATGTTCCATAAACAGACTTAAACCAGGCAAAGAGCAGTAAAACAATTCAGTACCTTTAGCTGTATAGAGCTAATCACTTTCTCAATCACACTCTTCTGTGACTTGCAGATGGCTTTTTTCCTAACCTTTTATACTGATTAACCTATTATCTCTTGCCCAGAGAGAATGGCAATAGTGCCAAGGTAGCAGTCATAACTGACATGAAGGGACACGCTGTGTATGACATTCTTGGTACAAACACACCTCTGTAGAGTACCTAAAATTGATACATTAACATATTTTTATTAACTAGTGGCGGAATGCAAGCTTCTTGGGGGAGAGAAGTAATTTGCCCCTGAAATAACGTTTAAATATTTCTTCAGACAGCAAATATTTTCCTTTATCAAAGTTCATTTTCTGCAGTCTGGCAATGTTTACAGTTCTTACAGATTTTCATGGGAGCTGTGTGCATAAAGCAATAGTAAAAATATATGTCACAAATCTTGATGGTGGATGATTGTTAAAAGATCAATTATGCTGTCTCAATTCATTCTGCAGCAATGTGCATGAGCAAACTCATTTCAGGATTGTACCTCCTGGCAGTTGTGTCAGTCTTCCCACATTTCCTATTTGCCATCATTTATTTGACTTAAAGTATACCAGATAGTTTGATGCCTTGAATTTTACTTTTCTATAATGTACTTCGTCAACTTCAGAAACAAAAGAGTTCGTTAAATTCAGAGCAGTACTTGGGTTTTTTGAGTATGTGACTTTACTCGCTGTTAATTCCATTCTACAGGAAACCATTGATATTGAAATTAGCACAATATTCATGTGTGCTTTAATTCTATCCAAACCCCATAGCAAGATACTGAAGAGTTTTGGCATAAGGGTTATTGCTTCACTGGTATTTTCCCTCAGATATATGTTTTTTAAAAATATATTTGCAGCAATTTGGTGGTATTTTGCTGACCTCTGCATGAATTGAAAAAATCTTCAAAACTGAAACTTCTGTGCTGCATTCTCAAGCCCCAATGGTTTTCTTAATACACTTGGTGCTGGCAGAGAGTAAAGTGTGACATAAATTATTTTAATTCATTTTGCTGTGTATCTACCTCAAATTGTAATGATGCTTTTTCTGCTCCACCTATAGCTTCCTGCAGATTTCACAAAGCTGCACCTTACTGACAGTCTCCACCCACAGGTGACCCACGTTTCATCTAGTCACTCAGGATGTAGCATCACTAGTGATTCAGGAAGCAGCAGCCTTTCTGATATCTACCAGGTAAGACCGGAGTGGATGCTGATGGGAGGTGCAATTGCCAATAGTTTTGATGTTAATAGCTGAACGCCCGTGCTGTTGCGAATTATCAGTTTTTGTCTGAAGCAGCACTCAATATCTTTTAAATTTTTTTGTTGTTGTTGTTTACTTGTAATAATTTCAGGCTCTTATCTGCCATGTACTAGATATGATGTTTGAAAAATGTGTAAAAAAACCAGCTGTGTTGTTTAGGGATCCCCTGATAAAAAGTGCACATGAGCTGGGCATTAGGATTAAAAGCTGGATCAGAATTTCAAAACTGTAGATTTAGAACCTTGTAATGTGAGGGATTTTTCTTCTTGTTGATGCTCTAATTTACAGTTCTTAGAGGTGTTGGTTTCGAAATCCAGAACATATTCAGTGGTAAAGAGAAAGAAATATGCAGTGAGCAGCCTGTGCTGGCCTGACTTGAGGGGCATATTCCAGTTTCCCACACCCTGTAAAGACCTGGCGCCAGCATCTTGGTAGTGCTTTCTCTTCTGGCTGTCCTGGTAAAGATGGAGAGGTTGAACTGGTGAGACTTCTTAAGTTGTTATGCTTCAAGAGGGCTTCTTGTCATAAAGATCTATGTTCTTCATTTGGAACAGCTTGAGTTTGGAGAGATTTACTGCAAAACTGATCCAGAGGGTCCTGAGAATACTTTGGGGTGTGTGTGCTTCCTCTAAATAAAAGTTAGAAAAAAATCAGAAATAAAAGGTCTGCATCCTTCATTTGGTATTTACAGTTCTTGCAATGTCAAAGAGGAGGGTTTGTCCTTCTGATAAGAAACTATAGCATTTTGTTATTCTGAAAAAAAAAATTATAAAATCTAATTAAAATGTTGTTCTATTGTTGTAAAATTTTAACAATACCAGTTCTATGTGAAGTACTGCTTACTAGGAGAGGAATAATGTTTGTCTGGGATGCTTTTAAAAATATGCAAATGTAGCCATTTAAACAATGGGAAAAGCATAATCTATACAAGTACATCCAGGTTCAGTTGTGAGCAAAGTTGTAGGATGTAGTCTACTTCAGGTGAATAAGCTTGTAGGCTTTTCTGCGGGACAGAATAGGCTATAAAAAGGTCCTAGTTCGATTTAGATAGTAGTTGCAATAATGCAAAGGTTTATTTTTGTGAAAGATGTCAAAGTAACTGAGCACTTTAGGCATAGCATATGCCAGTCAAATATGTCTGTCAGAATTTCTTCTGAGAGAGAATCTCTTTGAGACAGGATTTAGGTTTATACTGTGAGGGTGAAGAAGATGAAAATCAGCTTTGTTCATCAAGTCTTCTATAGATTTTCATACCCTTCATTCCAAAGATTTTACAGTTTAACATAAAAATAAGTACCTCTAGAGACACAGTTGTAGGTGGCATTTAGTTATAGTCATACAATTACTCGCTAGATAAGTTGGGAGCAAATTTTTTGCAGTTTCAGAAAAAGTTTTATAACTGCGAAAAGGACCAGTGAATTTATGGAAAATTAAGAAATAGGCTACGGAACCTTCAGAGAAATACTTTATGTGGACACCAACCCAGTGTACGACTCCCATAACAAGTTTTCTTTGCAATATTGGAATCAATGGGATGGTTGTTGTTTGAAGAGAGTTAATGGTTTTGTGAAGTATTTACATGGGGAGCATCTACTTTTAAAATATTCCTTTCAATGTAATTTTAAAATAAGTTATTGAGGGTACCTTATCATTCTTGATGATCTTGAAAATATTATCTGGTTTCTTCAGTTACCGTAAAGTCAATACTTCATTTAAAGATGTCTTGGCACAGATGTACTGAGAAAGGAGTAATTATTAAAGCAACCTATATTCATATCAACATTAAGAAATATGAATGTATTTTGTGGAATGTAACCTCATGTTTTTGTGTTAATACACATATTTAAAGAAACCTTTATTAAAAAAATATAATTGATAAATTCAGGTATGGAAACTGATAAAATTCTTAAATTATTGAGTTTAACTTTATGGTAGCAAGTATTGTTTGATTTAATGATTTCTAATATTGTAGTAAATCATTAATGTCTTACCTCAATTTCAGTTGTAAAGGAATGTAATGTACCAATGTTAAGTTAGGTAAGAGTACTGCCAAAAAATCACACAACAAAATGAAGTGGTTGTAATTTGAATTCTCTAGGATCAAGGATTAAATAAGCAGAAATATGTTTCTAAACTGAGAGATTGGATCAGTCATTCTCTCTCAATTGTTTGCCTTTAAATTATCTCCCCAGTGTTCGTTCAAAAATAGTAAACCAGAACGAAGTCATCTCCATGATGTTTTTTTACTTCAAATTTAATAGGTCTTAGGCAAAGCTCAGTACCGTTGTTCCTCTGATTCTTGTGTTCTATATATAATAGCATCTTTATGTTCAGTAGAGTGGACTTCTGTTCATTATGCCTAAGTAGAAAGGAATGATTTAGAAAGATTACCATCTCATCTCTCAATTGATAAATAAAATAAATGTTTTCTTTTTTGAATTGTACTATTAATTAGATCTTTACTGTTGAAAACTGAGGTAATGATATGCCATGTTTTTGCATCCTACTAAGTTTTAGTTCTGTAGCCTTAAGAGCAGCTGTTTGCAGTGAAAAATATATTCATGGCTTTTTAAGTTTTTTTTTAATGAATTATGAAGCTGAATCTTCAGATGCTTTCAGCATTGAGCTGAGAATATTTCCTTTTAAATATTAATGCTGTAACTAAATTTGTTTGTCAAATGTTGCACATGAAAGAACTTCTTTTTGGATAAGGAGTACATACCAAAATAAAAAAAATAATCCTTTGTGTTTACCCCACCCAAGTCTCAAAAATATTTCAGGTGCCAATCAGTAAGGTCCTTAAATGTTGTTACTTTTGCTTTAGGAAATAAGTTCACGATGTGACTAACTCTAATGTGACTGGAGAGGAAGGGGATGGTGAATGTTAATAGATTGTGTGCTGGCTTGTATTTGCCAAGAACAACATTTGTGTTGTTTTGGCAAAGCAAATCATTCACTGCTGCTTCTCATGTGTGGCTCGCTCCTGCTTCTCATGGTTAGTTAATGCCTCCAACGTGGAAGCACATACCTGTTCCTATACGCTCCTAAATGCTGCCTATACCTGCCATGTATATTGCCAGATGATGATCCCAGTTTGATGATTCCCAGCTCACGTATGCGTGTTATTCCCCCTCCCTGTTTTGGGAAGGTGTTGTTGTGTTGGCTCAGCCCTTTCCTTTGCCCGCCTTTCTTCTCCTTATCCTGTCCTCGGGCCGGTGGCTTCCTGTGGCCCTGCGGGCCCTCTGCTCTCTGCCCAGATACTCCCGGCCCTGCAGGAAACTGGGAACATCCTTTCTGAGACCCTCCCAGGATGTGTGGATTGCTTGGAAATTTTCAAGATGTCAACTTTGTTTTCTCACGAGTCTGATACGGTGACTCGTAGAAGAGAGGTCCACCTTCCAGAAAGCCCTCCTGAGAGAGCCCCGACCTTTATCTATCCAAACAGAGATAAATGCAGCCTGTCCCCAAGTCACCGTGTGCAAAATAAAGAGGTTTTACCTTAAGATTGTCAGTCTTTCTGACTGTGTCAGCCTCTGCAGTGCAGGGCTCTGGGTGATGCAAGTATGTCTGGAACAGTAAACTCAGTCCTGCTGGACTACA
>NW_010135724.1:28805-47126 GCF_000699245.1 Pterocles gutturalis
GCTGGGTCCTGTGCAGTTCCTTGGTGAGTTTGGGTGCTCTAATCTGTTCTGCAATTAATAGCCTAGGAGTGACTTTCAGAGTCCTTGTTCTGTATGCCTGCAGTCTCAGCAAATGTTGTTCCATTTTCAAAAAGACAGCAATTAGCTGATGATAGGGGAGGATGCCGTTCCTGGTGTGCATTGTCTGGATTACTACATTTTTCCATCTCTAGGGAGGAATAGTGCTCAGACTGGCTCCTGTGACAGATGTGGGCTGCTGTGCTGTGAATTTGGTAGTCGATAATGAGAGAATAAATATGAAAGAGAAAGCAGTAAAAATCTTAGACTCTAGGAGTTTGAAGGTATTATATGACCATTTGCACTCATGTTAGTAGAATATGAAAAAATAATTTTACCACCTTAGATTTATGATTTGTGTGCATGTAATAATTTATTGTTTTATATATGATAAGTCTTTAACAAACATAATTATATGGATCTAATTTCATAGCAATTTATTTGTATTGTAAGCTGTTGCCCTGTGAGTTGAAACATAATGTAAAACAAAACCCTAGCTATGGTCTCTCTCTGTGGAAAAGCTGGATCCAATGTGCGAGTATAATGGCAGGAGGAAATTTTTCAAGCTAATGGAACTCTTGCAAGTGATTTCACAAGAGGCATAGTGCCAGGGGTCTTGGTGTTTTGTATAAGTATTGGTTTATAAATTATAATTTTAAAAAAAATCACTAATAAACATTTTCAATTTCATTTTATAGTTAATTTTTTATCCCTTAAACTGCAATGATGGAAAAATAAGGTGGAGGTGGTTTTTTTTGAGCTGAGCTTGGCTGCTTTCTGTGTTAGCTTCATGGAATTGAGAGATTGCAGCAGACAATGAATGTGTTTCTGGTTCGTGCAACAAGTGTCTTCTCTGCCTTTTTCATTTTTTTTTTTCCCAGTATTTTTCTCTTGTATATTCGGAGATTTTGGATTATCGATTTAGGTGGTATGGTATTAGTCACAAAGGGGATTTTTTATTCAAAATGATGCATTATTTTTTCTTAATGTTTCCTAAAGAAAGTGGTTAAAACAAAAATTCTTTTAAAAGTCTAGGCTAAAATATTATGTTTAAAATGCTAAGAAATCAGTAGTTAATGTGGTTAATTTTAAAGGTTTTCTAGTTTTTTCTCTTTGTGTTGTTAAGATCAACTGGAAGTTTTTTCCCTTAACTAGTGTAGAAAAGAAAACTCTGAAGGCCATCTAAAACAGAGCCAGTCTTCTTGTAAGCAATTCTTCAAGTCCTCCCACTTTCTTTCCATAGTGAGGCTGGTATGTGTGTGCAGACAAGTGTGATGAAGGGGTTATAATGTGGGAGAGAGAGCTACTTGATTGTAAAGGTATAGATCTGTTGGATAAGCCAACATCCCCCTTGGACTCTTCTGATCTTTTTCTCAACTAATACCCAAAAATTGGAGAGGGAAATGAGACAGTAAAGGAGGTCATCTTCTTTAGCTGTTCATGTAGTCCATCACCTCTCTCATTATGTCCGTGTTCATGATGCCTCCAAAAAGTGAAAGATCAGTAGAGTTGGGCTTAATCACTTTTCCCTCATACAGGTCTAAAGGGACCAACAGGGTTTTCCATTTCCCCAGTCTTTACCCAGTTTGACCTGAGGGGAATGAATGATAGTTCTTTTTTTTTATTATTTTTTTTTTCTTCCTAGAGTCAGTCAAGGAGTCAAAGGCTGAGAAAATTTATACAAGGGTCCCTTACTCTCCGTCTTTTACTAGTTGTTTCATGGTATTTGTTTAGTTAGCTGTTACCACTCAAATCTAGAATTTACTTAGGTCTTGGAGATCCTTAGCATCTGGAACAACCATTTTTGTATTACAGTATTAACCTTTATAAACAGTGCTTAAAATTGGGCAGGCCTCCTTAGGTACCAAATGTGAAATAACTCTTCACCTCAGGCTTGAAATTGTCTTTCTTATGTCTCCTGACTTTCTTGTTGATGCTGTGGCAAATAAAATATTAGGCTGTCATTATGTGAGTCCTTTGAAGCTTCAGCAAATTTTTCATGCCATCTTTCCAGCTGTAAAGAAAATTTTCATTGCTACTGGTGTTCAGACTTTGAAGAGACACTGCTGGATACTTTAAGCTGCAACTAGCATTTTTCTCGCATGCGGTCTTTTTAGACTTATTTAAGTGAAGCTAATTTCTCTTATTACCCAGGAAACAAAGGACAACATGCACCTATGAAAGCACTGATTTCTAAAGGTGTATTTCATCCTTGATTAAATGCCCTGGGAAGCAATAAGCCTCATGATTGAATATAGTATGAATTCTGCAGGGTACTCATCTTGTGTTCTGGATTTTCTACTGAGGAATTTTATAAGGAATTCTCTGTCCTCAAAGGAGCTAAGTGAGGTTATCCCTTTAGTCTTACACAAATGCATGGCTAGTGCTTCATAACTAAGGGTTCCTGTGTGGACATACTTGATTTTTCGAACTCTTGAGGGAGTACAAAAGTACTCGAAGTAGGTGGGTTATGAAGTGTAATGTGTCAAGAAGGGGACCATGAATCTTTAATGTCATACTTGATGCTACTAAGCCTAAAGGAGCTATTTGCAATGGTTTGGTTTTTTTTTGATAAATTGCTGTGTGCTTTTAACATGAAGGCAGATCCAATTATTCTTAATAATGTAACAAAACTCATACAAAACTTTTGTATAGTTTGTATGGAGGAGTCCTCATGGGATGAGTTGTTTGATTCTTTACTGCTATGGATGCATATTGTCTACGTGGAAAGGCTACATTTATGTTCCTTTGCTAACTTTTATATAATCCTAACATTTTCAGAAAGTTGCTTGAAAAAAAGTTTGTGAGGTTTTTTTTTTTCTCAAAGGATAAGGTTTATTTTTAAAGGTGTCTTAAATTAATAAATTTTCATACTGCTCTGTGCATTGTTGCATTCAATTCTCAGCTTTGTTGCAGTAGTGTGTAGTTTCTGGTAACTAGTAAGTTAGAAATAGTTGCTTTATTATTCAGGTTTCTACCAATATCTTTCATTGTCAAAAAGATTTAATTATCTCTGTAAAAAGTGGTCGTCTTCAGGAAATGCTTGTAGGCTTTAGTAGTATTTTTAATGTGTTTTCTGGTTACAAAGTTGTATTTAATTTCAGTGTGAGTTTTTTTTTTAAATAGCGTCAACTTTTCTTGATGATAGAACTTCAACTTCTGTCCGGTTTTATCATTTTAAGACAGTCTAATAACTTGCCTTTTAATAATCAGATGTGGAATTTTGTCATGTATGTTAGCATTGTGTGACTAAATGTAGTTCTGCATTCTTTTTACTAACGTGCCTTTGAGACAGCTTAATCTGGGCAGGTAGGAGGGACGCTTGTTAGTAATGGGAAGGTTTGCAAAATTGACTGTGAATTATTCAATCCCACTGTCACTGTAATTGTCACTGTTGGAGACTTCTGATTCTGGCAGATCAGTGTCATAAGCTGTGTGTCTACTGACTCATCGTCACTAATTTTTCCACCAGTCACTTTTGATGAAGGCTATTTTGTAAGAGTAGGTAGAGCAACTGCTTCAAATGTATCACAGAGAACACGCATGTTAACCACAGTAAGACTGCTAATGAAAATACTGCTATCAGTGATAAGATTTTTGTGGTTGGTATGCCAGTATAACATCCTTCTTTATCCTGCTTAAGAAATGTGCAGCATTTTTTTCTTAAAACCCCCAACAACAACAACAAAACCACAAAGTGAGAATAACTTGAATACTGTGTGGGTGCTGTTATCACATGCTTTTTATATTAACAAGACTCAGTTAGAAAGCTTGTGTTGTGCTGTGGGACAGAAGCATTTAAAAGTGGCACTAGCTGCCCTGATCCCTCTCCAGCTGTTCATAAGGTGGCTGTGTATGATGGCATTAAAGTAACAGATGTCAGCCGCGGCTAGTGAGGCAGGAATAGGGAAGATGGTTCTACAAAAATGCAAACTTAATTTGTCTTACCTTCTCTGTGTTTGGAGGGTGACCTGGTTTTGAGTGGGTTATTTTTACCAGTGTGCTTTAGTACCTGTAGTTCCATGTAGTGTTTTAAAAGTAGACATGAATGCATTGTGTGCTTCCAGAGTGTCGGAAACAAACCATCCCCATAAGGACTGCGGTAACTTGATTTCTCAAGCCATGGCTCAAAACTTGCCTGTTAGAAGCTTGCATTTCTTTAAAAATTGTAGCTGAGCCTTGGCAGCTGCAATTCTGTTACATCAGGTTCTAAGAAAAAGCATCTTTTTTCAGCCATGACAGACAAATGTTTGTGGGATTTATTAAGTGTTTGGTCTTAAATACATTTTAATGATTTAGTTTTACTTTTAGGTGCTATGCTAATGACCTCAGGCTATATATGGACTATGTTTTCCTTCATTTCAATACAATTTAGCAGAGGTTAAGTTTGGCAGATATTCAGTGTGGTCCATCTGTGGTGTTTAAGCAGTGACTTCACATTTTTTTCTGCATCTGTAAATTCTTCTACTGTTTATCAGCAAATGGAAGCCGTATTTAACTGTGGTGAACGTGAATTGTAAAAAAAACCCCTCAAAAACAGCAAACCACAAAGCAGTCCTAGATTACTGGAACATGGCAAAATTCCTGTAGCGTTTTGATGCTGTACTTATTTCCCCAAACTGTCTACTTAAAATTGCATTGCCTTTCTAAGTGTCTGAAAATGTAAATTTGGGGTGGGAACAGAGCAAACGGTTTTAAATGAACTGTTTATTTAAAAAAAAAAAAATCAGCTAATATTGCAATAAATTGTTCTTTGAAATATAACTGCCTTCAATTCCCCCAAGACCTACTGATTAAATAATATGTGTTGAATCCTGTTTCCATGTGGCTGATTGAAACAAGTGTTAAAAGCCCTATTTAAAGAATGGATTTGGGTTGATTAATGGTTAGTTGCTTTAAAAAAATATAAAGAAAAAGCAATATTAAAAATATTGAGTGAATTTGAGTGACCTATTAGGTGATAGAATTCATTTCTGTGTATTTAACTAGAAAACTGAAGCAGTGAAAAACATATTTGAATGTTTTCTCTTTTTTTTTTTTAATTGTTTATACATGAATTTAGGCTACAGAAAGTGAGGCTGGTGATATGGATCTCAGTGGGTTGCCAGAGACAGCAGTGGATTCTGAGGATGATGATGATGAAGAAGATATTGAAAGGGCATCGGATCCTTTGATGAGTAGGGATATTGTTAGAGACTGCTTGGAGAAAGACCCAATAGACAGGACAGATGATGACATTGGTAAGTACTGCAGTGTAGTAGAACACTATCAAACTTCTTCTAATTCACAAAAAAAAAATTACTTTTTGAGCTTGAGGTTTTGTTTTAGTCATTGGCTTTTATAGTTGGTAAGTTTAGCCTTTATTCTGTAACGTTGATTCATAAATGCCGTAAATTCAGCCAATGAATAAGTACAACAAAAGAAGAAGAGAAAAACACCCATGATGGGGTGAAAGATATTAGCTGCTGGCCCTTTAGATCTCAAGCTTCAACTTGTGATTGATATCAGAACTGGTTTGTGAAGGAAACATCATTGCACACTGGAAAATAGAACCTTTGCAAAGTCAACATTAATGTCAACACTGGATGCTTATCACATTCAATTTTTTATTTGTAAGTTGTGGTGTTGTGTCTGTTTTTAACCAAGGATATACATTTGTGTTAAACATTGGAGACCTTTACGTAAATGTGCATCTAATCAAACTAATTTGCTATGTTAATGTGCAGGCTAATGCACTGAAAGCAAAGCAGAACTACAATTCCAATTCTTACAATTTCTAATCTAATCTGTTTCACTGGATGAGTTTTAATTTTTTTCTTTTGTCAAAGTATAACTAGAGGTTAATTATCAGATGATTAGGAGACTGAAGCATGGCTTATATGAGAAGGGCCTAAGAGAACTGTGACTGTTCAGCCTGGAGAGGAGAAGGCTCAGAGGGATCTCGTCAATGTGTAGAAATACCTGGAGAGAGGGTGTAAAGATGACAGAGCCAGGCTCTTCTCAGTGGTGCCCAGTGACAGGACCAGAGGCAAAGGGCACAAACTGAAACAGAGGAGGCTCTGTTTGACAACCAGGAAACACTTTTTTTTGTTGTTGTTGTTTACTGTGGGGAAGACGGAGCACTGCACAGGTTGCTCAGAGAGGTGGTGGAGTCTCCCTCCTTGGAGGTATATAGCAGCCATCTGGACACGGTCCTGGGCAGCTGGCTGTAGGTGGCCCTGCTTGAGCAAGCGGGTTTGGTCAGATGGTGTCCAGAGGTTCCTTCCAACCTCAACCATTCAGTGATTCTGAGTGAATAAAAATTTAGGAAGAAGATGGGGTCCTATTGGCTACATTTTTTCATGCAGAAATGTCTAGCCTTTAGGGCATATAGTCCCTCAGCAGGACTACTAAGAGAAAATGAGCTCTGTAGTTACAAACAGTGTAAAAAGCAAAAATACAGAAGTTCACAGCTGAGTACAAGTGCACCTCCAGTGCATGCAGGAGACAGAGCAGCAGTAGTCACCTTTAAGACAGTAATCCAGTTCTTTCTGGAACTTTGTGCCAGGTGACGATCATGTACAATTTACTGTTAGGGCTAGCCTAGGAAAGGATGGCTTTACCAATGAACTTGCTCAGTTTTGTGAAATTTCCCTTCTTAATGTCTTACTGTGTTTTATCTAGGCCTGTCACAGTCTGCGTGGACTTACTGCCCTGGCTGGCTGGAGTGTTATGGCTTCATTGGTCGTATTCAGCGCTCTTGGTTGCATTACAGTTCTTCCATTATGCTGACTTTTACTTTGCAGGGTTTCTATTGATGATATGACCAGCCTGTGTCTACAAATTACGCAGTAATTACAACAGGCCACTGTACATGATTTATTAGTATACAGAAACGATTGTGCAGCATTTTAGCTTAAGTAGCCCCAGGCATCTTGCTGAAGAACTGCCTTTGCTGTACTTTGTTGTTTTGACGTGCACGACTCAGTGGGCTTTTTCTCCTTCAGAACAACTACTGGAATTCATGCATCAATTGCCTGCTTTTGCCAACATGACAATGTCAGTGAGGAGAGAGCTCTGTGCTGTAATGGTGTTTGCAGTTGTGGAGAGAGCAGGAACTATTGTACTAAACGATGGGGAAGAGGTCAGTAGAAGTTACTTTGGACTTTCCTATTATACCAGGCATCCCAGATTCCACAGTTAAGGTCCTCTCTTGTTGCTTAAAAATTTAAAAATAAAAAGGAACATTGATCAGGTAAATTATGCCTCTTTTTGTTTGAAAGGTTTTGTTTAAAGCAATCACACAACATTTCTTATGCAATAAAAGGATAAGAAACTATTCTTCATAATGTACAAAATGCTTTCTGCCTATTGGACCTGATTTTGGGAGTTTATTTCAGTGTTTAAGTGGTGTTTTAAAACCACCTTTTTTATTTTGGGGTTGTTATTTTAAATTTTTTTTACAGTCTTACATAACCTCAACATTATAGTTAAACATAGGATTGCAGTTTTCTTGAGCTGGAAATAGCTGCACATTTAAGGTAAACTAGCTTATAAATGGTTTTAATAGGTGCTAAAAAATAACTTTTCCTTTGGAAAAATGGTAAGGGTTGCGTCTATACCATATAATATCACAATGTTAAGTAATTCAGTCTTCACGTATCCTGCAACATTTGATTTGTAGCTGGATTCCTGGTCGGTCATTTTGAATGGCTCCGTGGAGGTGACATACCCTGATGGAAGAACAGAGATACTCTGCATGGGGAACAGTTTTGGTGTTTCCCCTACCATGGAAAAGGAATATATGAAAGGAGTGATGAGAACCAAAGTGGATGACTGCCAGGTAGTGTGTCAGACTGCAATACACGCAAAACCATGTACATATAGGCCTAATGCAACTCAATCGCCAGACACAGTTTTAATTTAAACTGAAAATGTGTAAAATCTCCAGTGTGTAACCCTGTTCAATAGTTGGGAAGCATGGCTCCTGCCTACTCACAGTCTGGGAAATTGAATTCTCTTCATTATTTTGAATTAAGAGGTTTGTCTACATGCTTTCTCCAGAACTTGAGGTCCAGCAGCCTGTTGCATCTATGCATTGCTTCAAACTTTCCCTTAGGAACTCAAGGTCCATTAGCCATTACAGGCTCTTTGACTTCTACAGGCAATAGCCATTCTTCCTTACTCAACTCAGCTACTGAATCTTAACGTGTAATACAGGCTCTCTGTCCCATGGTTTGAGCAGAAAATCGAGTTTCAGCCAGTCTGGCCTTCCAAGGAAAATGCCTTGATGTTTGCTGTAATACAAGTAATCAGATTTAAGGAACCCTTCTCATAGCATTAAGCTACTAGCCTCATCTGGATATGCACTTGCTATTTACCTATTCCAATCCAGAAGATATTAGCCAAACCCTGGGTAAATTAAACATTTTGCTTGATCCTGATAGCTATTTAATTTCCAGTAGATGCCATTTGAAATGGATGTAAATGTGTGTTAATGTAGTCACCTGGTTCAGTTTGCCCATTTAATTTCCAAAAGGTGCATAAATAGTATCTTGTTGGGATGATGTCTTGCAAGAAATGCAAACTGTGGGAGTTCTGTTTCAGCTACTACTAGCTGCTGAAAGTAGAAAAAGTATGTAAATTAATTATGAAGAACGCAGGAGAAAACACTATCTTTTGTGAATCTCATGCCTTTGTCCTAAGTATGTACATGATCATTTATCAACTTTTCAATCAGCAGAAACACTCAGTTGAATGCCAAGTTCGTATAAGATGACAGTTTAATCTTGAATATTTGCCCCAAAATAGAGACAAAGATATAAAACTTTTAGCAAGTTACAGAAGACAATTCATAGTGTATACAGTTCGGGCTTTTTCCTAAGTTGTAGTAGGTAGTCGTAATTATATTTGCATAGTGCAGGTGCTAGGAATATTCTTCAGATAGTTGTTCTTATTCTTGGTTGAGCAGAAGATTGTGGAAAATATTTTTTCCTGCTGTATGCTTCAATCAAGAATTAATTTGTTTCTGTGTGCCCGCACTCATATAATTGAGTAAATGTTAGTTTTCTTAATGATTAACTTTATTAATAATAACTATGAAAAATGGAAATTATTATAGTAGCAATAGGCACAAATACTGAACATCTGGGTTTTCCCTTCAATGTCTTAACTCTTCTAAATACCACACAAAATCTTGCAACAGAATAAAAATACCAGCAAGGATACTGAGCTTTGTCTCCAGTAGAGGGGAGGTTCAAGCAGCTAAACAAAAATGGCTTATAATGCTAAATAATTTTGTTCTGATGAATCTTGGTCTCCTCTAACTGCAAGATTGTAGTGGAAGTACTGTGCTTGTGTATGCATCTGCTTACTACAGCTGAACTGCTGGAAAGACAAATTTGGCTCACCGCAGGTTGAGAAGCTACTTTGTCTTTTCTATTAATAGAGTACTTGCATCGTAAGTTTAAATTATTTTCTGAAGATTTTGCCTTCTAATACTGGTGCGCAATGATTCTTTCCAGTTTGTTTGTATAGCCCAGCAAGATTACTGCCGCATCCTCAATCAAGTGGAAAAGAACATGCAGAAGGTGGAAGAGGAAGGGGAGATTGTGATGGTGAAGGAGCACAGGGAGCTTGACCGCACTGGAACGAGAAAAGGTCACATTGTCATCAAGGTAAAAGCAAAAAAGGGAGGGTCTTGCAAAAGTCTGTGTTCTATAAACTTCTTAACTTGGCAAGTTAAGTCTGGGATTAGTTGAGATATATATTATAAAAATATTGATTTGAAAATAGGCAGCTAATATTTCTTATTTTTCTCTTTACAGTTATGCACATTCATAACTAAGTGATTTCTATGGAATTAAATTACAGACATTTTTTGCATTTCTTATCACAACAGTAAAGCTTTTATGTTTGCTGAGCACATCAGTTAATAAATGCCAGTATTCTTCCTAGTGTAGTACATCTTCAGTATGTTAGGAGAAAACAAATTTGCATTTATTGAAAATCTATTTTAATAACTAAGGTTTGTTTGATTTTTTTTTTTAATAGGGAACAGCTGAAAGGTTAACAATGCATTTGGTGGAAGAACATTCTGTGGTAGACCCAACATTTATAGAAGACTTCCTGTTGACGTATCGGACCTTTCTTTCCAGCCCAATGGAAGTGGGCAAGAAGTTGTTGGAGTGGTTCAATGACCCCAGCCTCAGGGACAAGGTTAAAATCCCCTGAACTACATACCTGTTAGCATTTGCATTGACATATAGGCTATTAAGAATAAAAGAAGTTTTAGAGGGAGTGACTGAGTGAGACACAAATAGCTGGTGAAATATTTTAATGGCAGAATATATGGATAAAACTAAGAATATTTTTTTCCTTTATTTTATTGTATTTTATTTAAATATTAGTGTGTTCAGGCAAGGTAAGTTATCAGTCTTCTACCTTTCTGTGTTTTTACAACATAACTTACTTGCTTTCAAGTATAGGGAAAGCTTTTTTCCTGTAATTAATATTTTTATTTAATATAATTCAATAGAATTCTATTGTGTCTCAAAATTTGAGCATGTAACTAAGTTCTGTGTTTTCTATACATAATTCCAGTTAACACAACTTGGGAAACACTTGCATAAAGACACTAAAAAATATAGCCATTGTTAAGAATCTGTTGAGCCTTACACAGCATTAAAAAAAAACAACCCACCCAGACACAAGAAAGCAATCAAACATCCTCTTCCCTAAACAAAACTGCTGTAATGGAAGAATAAGACCCTGTATATCCAGTTTTGGCACGCTGTCTATTGAGGCTATGCTGTTTTTCACACTGTAATGCTTTACTTTTGCTAGTATGTGACTTTCTCATATGTAAAAAAAACAAGTAAAAATTTCCAGATGTTTTTTCCAATTTTGAAACCAAGAGAATTATATCAATAAGGTTAAAGAGAAACTTGGTTTTCAACTTTTATTTAAATCTGGATATTTCTTCTAGAAATGCTAATATAGCTGTGGCTTGGAGGAAGGATCTTAGATTTGGCGGAGAGGATAGGCTTTGCAGCAAATATTGTTTAGCATAGGCTTGTTACAGCTTCAGAGCTGTAATATTGGGAGTTAATCATTAAACTTATTTTTTTTGTCCTCCAATGGATAATCCCCTCAGCCTCTGTAAAAGCATGAGCCAGTGCATTTGCTGGTATCAGGTATGAAAACAGAGCAGCTCTTTGTTCAGCTGTCTCAGTAACCAACCCTTTCTGACGCTGAGGAGTGCTGACAAAAAGGCAGGAGTCAGAGAGCAGCTTGGGACAAGCAGAGATAAGCAAGTGAGGAATATGGAATCTGGAAGATTTTGGCTGGTTTGTATTAGGGGCTGATAGGCAGTGAGAAGAGGAAAAAGGGAGAGTAAAACTTCCTGAGGTTAATCAGAACTCAGTAGGAATCGAACTGGGACATTTGAGATCCAGCCTTACTGAGGATTTTGCCCAGCAGCAGGTTACTTGACTTTATAGCTTTAATCCTCTTCTAATGCTGCGTCTGGTTGTGACACAAGTAATGACGTTCTCTTGGAAGTCACTGTTCAGCCCTTTCCAGCGCAGTGTCTTTTGGGTACAGTAGTAAGTCCCAACTGTGACAGCTGTCACTGCAGTGATTTAAAATATATTATGTGGTATGGCTTGCAACTTCCCAGCCGATTTTTAAAATCTGCAATTAGACTAAATTTAACCAGACATTTATGGATCTTCTAATGTCATCCTCATTTATGAAAAACACCACAGATGTTTAACAGGAAGGAAGTTCATCTTCAATTTCCAAGGTGCAAAAATCTCAAATATGTCAGAAATGCTACTCTTAGCCTACATCCCTGAGGCTGGGCGCTGCAGCACGTAACGCTCTGCATTTGTCTCCTGATAGAAACCTGAAGTGTCAAGGAGTTCTGAAGTACTTGACTAGTTTGGTCATGAATTTCAGCAATTCTGAATTCGCTTGCTTTTCTGGGATAAAAGGAAAACTATTTGGAAACTGTATAAACACAATAAACTAAACAGCTCCCGTGATGGTGGCAGCATTTGGTTTTTGGATGCCTTGTGCCTTTAGCATAGGAGTCTGCAGAGGTTTAGATTTTGTGTAAATGCAGAGAACAGACAGTGGTTAGCTTTAGCCGATTACAATTTTTATGAGATTTACTTTTTAAGCTCCAGTTTTTGAAATGTTTAGGGGCTTTCCCCTATGAACTTGTTTTCCCAGCATAACAGAAGAAATGCAGCTGTATTTTTAAGATAACTTTCAGTGACACATCCATTTTGTATTCGGGAGCTTTTAAAAATAGCTTGAATCAATATTAATTTGAGACAAGTCCTGCTGATGTTCTAGGTCAAATTGCATAGCAAGATAAAATGTTATAATGGAAGCATATATTTTTGAAAATTTTAGCTCTTATTTTGTCACTTTACCTTCAGTAATATTAATTGATAGTATTCCTTTAGGGTTTTTTTTCCTGGCAAACTGTAAAATCCCAACTAAGATTGTTCTGAACTTGATAGTCATAGTTGTTTGGAGGAAGTAGGGATGGAGGGAAAGGAGGAGTAGTAAACTGGAAGATTTACTCGAAGGAAAAGAATTGCATGTATTTGCTGTTAGGTCCTCTTTCCTACTTCTCACGAAAGATCCTTCTTCCTGTCCCTCTAAACATACAGTAGCTCTTTTACACAGGTGAATACCTAATGAAGTTAATGGTGGCTTATCCGAAGATTTGTGAGGTTCAAGAGCCAATATAAAGCGCTGTCAGAAGCTTTATGATCATGTGCTCAAAGAATTAAGGAGATTTGGAAATGGACGTGAACAGGAAATTGTTGTTTTAAGTCAGAAATGGATCTAACTCATTGCCTTATGGAGCCTGTCTTCTCTACTCCCTACTCAATCCAACTTGATACAGCCAGTGTTAATTTCTAACTCACAGTATTCTTTATGAACTATAACATACACTTGGTTATACAAGTAAAAGCAATGTTAATACTTAATTAATTCTGTCCTCCTGGTAAATGATTGCATATTAGTAAAGTCAGGTTTGGGTGTATATATATAATATTTAGGATTCTAGTGGAAATTTATAGGGGCTTCTAGAAGCAGTATTTTTAAAGGACTTCGCAGTAGTGCTGTTTTGGGTGTTCCTGGAAGATATTTATATTCTTGATTAATTTTCAGGTTACACGGGTAGTATTGTTGTGGGTGAACAATCACTTCAATGATTTTGAAGGAGATCCTGCTATGACTCGATTTCTGGAAGAATTTGAGAACAATTTGGAGAGGGAGGTAAGAGTGAGGGATTTTTTTCTGACAGTTTAGGATGTCAGGGAGTAGCCAGGCTTATGACTCATTATGCTTTTCTTTTGTAGAAAATGGGTGGACATTTGAGGCTGTTAAATATTGCTTGTGCTGCTAAAGCTAAACGAAGATTGATAACCTTAACAAAGCCATCTCGAGAAGCCCCTTTGCCTTTTATCTTGCTGGGAGGGTCAGAAAAGGGATTTGGAATCTTTGTTGACAGCGTAGATTTTGGTAGCAAAGCTACAGAAGCAGGCTTGAAACGTGGAGACCAGGTATGTAATTTAAAAATTAATTTATTTTCCCTTTTTTGTTTCCTTTCTCTTCATTAAATAAAAATAACACTACCTGTCTGCATTTTTAGATACTGGAAGTGAATGGTCAAAACTTTGAAAACATTCAGCTGTCAAAAGCCATGGAAATCCTTAGAAATAACACTCATTTGTCTATCACTGTGAAAACCAATTTATTTGGTAAGTTTGTGTGCACTTTTTGTTCTAATTTCTGTTCTAATTTAGACGGAGTCTTCTTATTTGTTTAAAATAGTTTTGTCTGAAACACTTTTGTACTGGGGAGAATTAAAAAAAGAATACTTGCAGGTCCTAAAGCAGTTCATAATTGCAGAGAAAAATTTATGAATAGGGTCTTAAATAAAATAACTTCACTCTTACAAGTGCACACTTCTGGATTAAGAGGAACTATTGCGACCCTTTAGTTACAATTTATAAAACCGGTTTGTATGTGTAACGTAGTCTTTTCTCAAGAAAGAAGTCTCTTTTGGAATATCAGTTGATCAGTGATCTTAATCTGCCTGCTGAATTTGCTCACAGTTTTTCAGCCCATGCCTACAGTGACTGTGACTAGGTTATTAACTTTCCTGGCAGCTATGTGAAAACTACCCTCCACGTCTATTCTCTTGATTTCTCTCCCTAACAAGTACTAAAGCAGTCATATGAAGGAGTCTTTAAGCAGCTCAAGACCTCAGTTAGTATCATAAGTAATTAACAGTTTGCGGGTTTTGTTTGACATTTACCACTGGATACCTGGATTATCTATATAATTTAGTGATATGTTCCCCAAGTTTATTTTTCGAGATCAGGTTCTTCATCACAAATAAGTAGGGCAGAATATTACCACAGGATGTCACTGCACTAACTGATGATTAAATATTCTTAGGTTATCTCCAGAAGTCATTTGTCAAATCTATTTCCTGGGCATATTTTTTTTTTTTTTTGCTTTGCAGTAAATATTCTAATATTTCAATTGTTTCTAATAATTTGGCATTTCTTAATACATTCTGTATATGCTTTTTTTGCAGTCCATGCTTGTTTCTCTATGTATAAGTTTTGTGTAACCATCCTTCACACACCAGGTTTTTGGATCTCATGTATTGCTTTGGTATTTTTAAGATTAAACCTGATTTCTTTGGAAGTTGTGTTTTTCAAAGTTTTTAGTCTTGTTGCTCCATTACAAATACTGAAATCTCATTGCAGTAGAATCTCAGAATGGTTACTTACTGTGTATTGCTTTCAGTGTTCCTTATCACCAAATCCTAAAAGAAGAGTTTCCTTTTTTTTTTTTTTTTTTTTTTTTTTCCAAACAGCATCATCTTATGTGTCTAATTTGTCTCTCCAGCCCCCAGCTCCTATTTGACAGTACAGTTACTGGCTTGGGTTACTCTCCTCCGCTTTTATTTGTGTGTCTTATTTGAAGTCTCTTGGTGATTTGTTGTGTACCTCTGGAGATAAGGATGAATATTAAGGACAAAATCTAATACGTAATAGTAAAACCTAGCCCCTAGTACTCACCCTTAGGTGTTTGCTGTTGATCCCACTTTTTCTGTAATTCCTTGGTTTTAATGATCAGCTTTCATTTATTATTACAAATCAGCTTATCAGATGAATTTTCCATTTATATGTTGGAGACTTCCTCTCATGCTCAGAATATATGACTTGTTCTCCACATCAGTTTTGTCTGATTTCTTTAAGTATATCAACATTTTTGTAAAGCAAAAAGTTGCATAGAAGAACTAATTTACAAGTTCATCAGGTGTCTCTGCCTCAGAGGTGACTCTTTGCGACGGAGATGAGAGTCCAAGAGGGTTTTTGTTTATCTGACAGATGGACACAACAGCCCTGTCAAACATCCAAGGTGTCTCAGTAGTCTCATATTTTCTTATCTTTTCCTTATGACTTTGTTGCAGTTTCCCCTCTGATTTCTTCATTCCTGTTGCTAATAATTTCTTGTCCATCTGAGAGCTTTTGTTGCTTGTTATCTTTTTGAAACCTTCCTTCTCCCTTGGAAGTTTTCCTATCTCATGTTTGCCTAGTGTGCTTTTTTTATGTGTGATACTGTTCTGCAAAAGCCTCTGTCCTTAGGTTGAAAAGTCAAAATTCTCCTATTGACACCATCCAGGCAACCATGTGGTCATCTAGTGTATTTCTATTCTGAGCTGGGCCAATTTACTGACTTTCTGTTTCATACTCCGGAAAATGAATGTCCTTTTTAATTTATTTTTTTTTAAATCTTTTATCTAAATTCATTTAACACTTGAATTGACAGAATATCCTAATCAGTTTTTTATAATGATTAATATTAAACTGGTCTGATGCACAGAGCTTTCTTTTACATTTTTGTTCTTTTTCTTTCCTCCCTTTTCCTGTCTTGTGCAGTTTTTAAAGAACTCTTGACACGGTTGTCAGAGGAAAAAAGAAATGGTGCTCCCCACCTGCCTAAAATTGGTGATATTAAAAAGGCAAGTCGTTATTCCATCCCAGACCTTGCTGTTGATGTGGAGCAGGTAATAGGATTAGAAAAAGTAAATAAGAAAAGTAAAGCCAACACAGTTGGGGGAAGAAATAAATTAAAGAAGATACTTGACAAGACTCGAATCAGTATTCTGCCTCAGAAACCATACAAGTGAGTTTTTTATTTCCTCTTAAATATTTGTTTTTTGTTAAATTTTAATAATTTCTCATGATATTTATAATTTGTCACGATACTTTTTTATTTATTAATGCAAACCATGCTTATATCTGAAAAAATATAGTAGAAAATACTAGTCTGAATATTTGAATGATTGTAGACTACTAATAATGCAGCTCCTGATGTCAGTATGGACTGATCAGTGTTTTACTACTTACAGATAAAGTGATGGCACAAATACTTTTTCATGTCATTTATTTTTTTTTCTTTTAAAAGGACTGTTAACTAGAAGTATCCCAGGCTATTAATTTCAGAATAACTCTGTAAGCAGGTTTGATAGGAGCAACGATTTCAATTTATCCACATTCCAGTGGTCTACAAGAATTTCTGTGTGTTGCCATAAGGGAGGCTGAGGTTAAAATTTTAACTCGGGTGATAGAATTAAGTATTTTTTTTTTAAAGAAAGCTAAATATAGTATCTGATATGAATACATTTTAGAAATAGAGTTCTGATAAGGTTTGCTGAAACAATAGAAGAATGAGTTTTAAATGATTTTATGAGAATCTGGTTCTTGGCCAAGACAGATGGCATCAATGGGAAAAATGACTTGTAGAGGGTAACTGATGTGTAATCAGTGTTTTCTCTTGTATTTCTCTTTTCTGTGTCCCATTGAGGAATAAATCTATTCTATGTAAATTTATGGAAAAGACACTTGTGCTGAAAATCTATGATTTTTTTCTGCTATTACTTTAAAAACAAAAGTTTGTTTAACAAATGTTAGGTGTTCCCTACTAATGAATACTGTTTTGAAACATTTCTTAAGTTGACACAGGTACATTTCAGTAGAGGAGAATCTGTAAATCCTCTTTTTATGTTGTTTGTCTTTAGAATGTGGTTTGGCTTTTTTTGTTATTATTTCACCAGTCCTGTATGTTTGTTCCTCTGAGCCACGCATACTGTTAGGCATGATCTTTTGCATTGTTCACCATTGTTCACAGCTTTTGCGTAAGATTTCATGTTGGTTTTCTTTTTTTTCTCTGATTCCTTTCATTTTTGCACTTTTTCTGTGCAGAGACCTCTTTGGGTAAGACTCAGAAAAACTGTGCACTTGACCCATTTTCCCTTCCTTTTGCTAGCTTTACTTGGTGTGTTATATATAGCAATTTGTCTGCAAAGCCTGTTGACATTCAGCTGTTTGTGTCTGCACGGCTTCTGCATAAAGATGTGTAGATGTTACCTTTCCTCTTTATGCCTTTTCTTTTTTTCCCCTGTGGCGTAGAAACTTCTATCTCATTCTTCCTAATGATTAATGGTACTGCATATATTAAAGGGCTTTACTTATTCTCATGTGTTTTTTTAAATACCAAAAATCAAGAGGGATGAAAAAGCTGATTTACTCATTAACTAAAGTAGTTATTTAAAGACTTAATGAGTCAGCTAGCTTATGAGGTCAAACTGTCCATCAAAAAAATGCAAATACTTGAGAGATCTCCAGTGCCTCCAGAATGTATCCGGATAAAGCCAATCTTAAGCTAGAATGAGGTCACTCTTAGAGGGAGCTTGTCTCCTTCATGAGGCATTAAATCGGTATCAAAGATGAATCAGTTTGAGCAGGAGATAATGCCCTTCTATCAGTCTTGCTCTTTAGCCCAATAATGTCAAGTAAGTTCCCGATCTGAGTGAACAGCACCATTTCCTCTCTGATTACTGGGAAATCTCCTCTCTGCCAGCTGTGAGGCAGCTTTTGAAGTTTACTTCTGGCTACAGCCTCCACTTGAGCTCTTTGCTTTCTTTACTCTTCTAATCCAGAGTGGTTTTGTGGTCTGTAGGCTCAGTTGCTCCAAGTAAGGATTAAACACAAGCCCCACCTCCATCTCTAGCAAAGTTCTGCCTGGTCCATGGGGCAGCATCCCAAAGCAGCAGCCCCCCTCTCCTATCTCTGTTTGCAGCCCTGCAGTGGGATGCACAGTATACTGTATGTAGAAGGAAGAAGCATTCAGACAGCTCTGCCATTCCTCTATCCCTTCTGCCCTGTTGATCATTCA
>NW_010135724.1:47157-47777 GCF_000699245.1 Pterocles gutturalis
CTTAGTTATGTCCCTGCATGGCAAATGCATACTGAAAGCAATAGAAATGCCTTTCCTTTAAAACCACAATCTCCTTTCGGTGGCATAATAAAATATTTTGACTAACATCAGGGACAGCTGATCTTCATGGGACCTGGAGTTTTCTAGTGTTGCTGCTTGTATCTGAAATTTCTGGGGTTTGTTTCTTGTTTGCATAAGTTAGGATTCACTCAGATTCTGATTCAAGTTTTAAAAAGAGAGTAAACTGAGTGTAAGGTAAAGACTTTCCAATTTAGTATATGAATGCTTAGAATCAGGAAGAATTTTAGAAACCTCTTTTAAAACCCAACATTTGTCAGTTGATCCACTTTACTGAAGCTGCTTCAGTCATGACGCACAGGATACGTGTAAGATTATATAACACTGCCAAACTCCAAAAGGAATACATAATGCAAGTGAAACTACTAATACAAGGGGGAGCGTCACATTGTGTTCATTTGATTTGAATTTAGAGAAAATACTGGTGTTGGCACATCTATGAAATATATTAGATAGTTGTTTAGAACGACCAGAAAGCATTTTGAGGTTTGGGGGCTTTGGGGTTTTTGTTTACTTGGTTTTGTGGGGGGGGGGGGGGGGGT
>NW_010135725.1:0-4637 GCF_000699245.1 Pterocles gutturalis
TAGATGATGTCAGTTTCCCTTCCTCTGTCTTGGTACAGTCACACCTTCCTTCTACTGCATAGACATCCTCAGAAATCCAATCTCTAATCACAACAGTGTTTGCTGTCTGTGTGCAAATCATCCTGGAGTTGTGCCCTGCAATACTAGTATGAGAAGTGGCGACAGCATCGACAGTGTTTGGCTGACCTTCTTCTTTGCCACTGCTGAATATCAAAGGTTGAAAACATGTCTAAGACTTTCAATTAAGAGCATGACAGGACATCTTTCTCCTACTCTGAATTAGCTGTGAAATACACCAAGTGTCTTTCACTAGAACCCACCAGCTGATTAACTGACACAGGGATTCATCATGCACAACTGAAGGCTTGTCTATACAGGTAAAGAATCTGACAGAGTTTAAGGTTGGAGGTTTTGCTTCAGCTGTAGTGAGCAGGCAAATGTGTTTCAATTTGCTTGTGCTATCTTAATGAATTCAGTGAGCATTTTGGAAATAATCATTTGACATGCGAGTTGCAACATGCCCATTTGTTGCTGGGCTTCGTGCATTCTGGGCTCTCTTCATGGAACTCTAGGACTTGTGATTAAATTTGGTAGCTCTCAGGGCTTCTGATAATAGAGAATTCAGCCTTTTTAAATGAGACTGTGACATTTCGAAATTCTGTGGTAGTAGTATTGCTGAGTATGGCAGTTCTCACTGTTCTTAAGATGAATTAATGTGTTTCAGATTCATTGGCAACCATACAGACCAGTATCTTTGGATGAGTAAGAGGAATGGCAGACAGCCATTTGGTTTAGTGCTGTGGTGCTACAAGAGTTCTGTTTGAAAAGCCGGAGCTGAGAGCTAGCCAATTAGGTGGTTTACATCAAATTTCCTCAGGCTGCTTGACTTATTTAAATGTGATACTGGTGGGATACCTTATGAGGATGACCAACAGTGATGTCAGAACTTCAAAGTGAGGAATACTTTTGTGGCAAAGAAGAGAATGGACTATATGCTGTTGATTTTTATTAAAAAGTTATGTAATTGACCTGTTTTGTGTCTTCCCTTAAATTAACAGGGGATCTTGTGGGATGAAAGCATCAGCAAATTAACAATGAGGAATGACCATGAGAAAATAAAACCTGGAGAGCTGGGCTAAGAGTACCAAGAGTCACTGAGAAAGCAGTAAGTACTAGTAAATGGCAATTATTAGTGTAACTCTGAAAGGACTGGCAAAGTCTATCCTCCGCATTCCTGAGCCTAGGAAAAAGGAAGTCTCAAGACAAAGGGGGCAGGAGGAGGCTGATGGAGATGTGAGAGTGGCATGCTTAAGAAAGACATACAAACTACAATAAGCCTGGAAGTGGGTGGAGAGCTTGTGTTTGAACAAAATTGAAGTGTGATACAAGAGGAAACACTAGAGTGCATAATGAGAGAGACTTGTCTGGGCATGTTGTTTAGCACGTGCTAACGTCTGTACTGCAGTGCAAAATCTATGCCCTGCTGTCACCTTATTAGCTGGTCAGGCTTACACAGGTGCACTACTTCTTGGTACAGTCACACCTTCCTTCTACTACACAGACATCCTCAGAAATCCTTCCTTCTACTGCACAGACATCCTCAGAAATCCAGTCTCTAATCACAACAGTGTTTGCTGTCTGCCTGGAGTTGCACCCTGCAATGCTAGTATGAGAAGTGGAGACAGCATGGACAGTGTTTGGCTGACCTTCTTCTTTGCCACTGCTGAGTATCAAAGGTTGAAAACCATCTCTGAGAACAGTCATGGACAGAGGGTTGGGGGGAAAAGGTTTTGACCTTGAGCTTTTGTGCTGTAGCGTCCCTTTTGGGGTCCTCAGAAAAGAGGATTGATGCACCCTGGGCAAAGGAAATACACTTAGTCCTTCCTGTAGTCATAGCCACCATAGGTGGCATCAACCAGAAAGAAAATTGCTGTTGTTTCCCAGCAATGCACTCCAAGACAGTCCTGTTTGAACCATTCAGAGACTTAGGCTAGGGCTATGGGACCTGACTTAACAGAGTGAGTTTTATCCAAAAATTTGATTAAAAGGACTGTATGGAATGGCTGTAGAGTGCACTGCACTATGCAGGCTAATGGAAATAAACAACACAGAGGGTGAGGGACGAACTGGTGTACCCAGAGTTATCCATATATATAGTTACATAGACATAAACACAGACGATTTCACTGTCAAACTCAAGATGGCTGAACATGCATAACTTCTAGAGAACTAAACTGAGATAACAGCTATGTGCTAAACAAAGCGAAATTCTAGCAAACAAGCAAACAAAACCCCGAACAAGCCCTTAAGGGCATTTTGGGCAACCCCACTGAAAGCCAAGAGCAACCAAAAAGGATAAAAATAACTACATGCATAAAACCTTAGAAAACTGTTTTTAAAGCAAAGTATGCATTATGTTCAACTAGTTATGAAAAAAATGTCTTTCTGCATGTGACTTGAATTTTTGAAAATTATGTTCTTTTCAATGTTAACATGTTTATCTTGAACTACATTGTGACCATACATTGGTAATTGTACGCGGCACCAAATTGTATTCAGTCTTGGACTAGTACTAGTGCGCATGACAAAACATAAGCATAAGGAAAGTGACACCATTCAGCTTGCTGACACAAAGTCAGCTGTTGAAGAAGCATTAGAAAGAATACATATTCTTCTGATATTCAAACAACCTGCCAAAGGTCTCATGCTGTTTTGAGTTCTGCTGAACTTGCATCACATTGACATCATACCTCAAAAACATTTGCAGTGCTTGCAAGAAGATGAAAATCAACATGTAAAGGAATAAAGCTTGAAAATTAAGGGAAACCTTCACTTGTATTCCTTTCAGTCTTTTAACTTCAATTAAAATACTTGCTGTAAGAGAGATCCCAGAGGCTGCCAAAGGGAAATCTATTTACTGACAGTAACAGTGCTGACTGCTTGTTATTCATGTTGGTGATAGAAGGGATACTGCTTTGACTGGGTTTGATTTACTTGGGTGCCTATCAAATTTTAAGTGATAAATGATAAATTATTTATCTGTGCTGTATACCAGTGAGTAAATGTAGGCGTATTCCTGCTTGCTGATACTGTGACTAATTCAGAAAGTCTATAACAATTTATAGTTTCTTTCCAGAGTGTGGAGCCTGGTGGGGTTTTACAGTTCAGTTGAGCTTTACTTTTACTTTACTTCCACTTTAACTTAAACTTACTTTTACTTGAAAGCAGCTAAAGACTGCATAATTACTGTGCAGTGTGGTCGAAGAAATCTGTGAATATGGGATTGTGTAATATGCCACTAAACATTACATCTTTACATCCCTGCATTGTGGATCATATGGGACACAGCCTCCTTAAGCACCAGACAGTTTCTATTCGAAGGAAAATGTAACCTTTTAATTATTTTCACAAGAGAGCAACTGTCTCCTTTTACTACTCAGCATTCGCAGGATGTGTTCTAGGCCAAGTCAGAAATGTTAAGTAAAATGCTATCATCTTTGTCATGAAGTGGTTGGGTTTAGTTTTAATTTTTTTTTTTTTTTTGTGGTCTGGTTTAGGGTTTTTTTGGTCATTCACATAGAAATTTATGTACAGGAGAGAGTACATTGTAATTCTTTTTCCAAAGCTACAGTCACACAAAGCAAAGCAAGTGTTAACTAAATCGTGAAGGAGAAAAAGGTAGATATTTCTCATAACATTTTCTGTTTCTAGAATGCTATAAATAAGCCTGAGCTATCCTGGTTGGGTCTCTTTTTCTTCCTGAAGATTTGCCACAGTTAGAAAAAGAAGGAGCCCCGCAGAATAATTCAGAATAATTTGTACCTACACAATAACAGATTCTTTGGGACTCTTTCTACTTTTGTTCCCAAATGGAATAGTGGATTTTCAGAAACACAGATATTATTAATTGGCTCTTCAGGCAGACCAATTATCAGGGAAAATATAGACAAAGATAATAAATTCGTAACAAAAAGCTGGACAAAGTCACCAAGCATCATGTCTTCATTTTCACAGCTCATACAGAGGCAAGAAGTTTCTCTTCTTTCTTCTTCTTCAAATCAGGAGGCAAAATCTGCTCCAGAATCAGTGCTAGAACCTTTCCAGTCCACAACTGTAGAATTAGAGCAAGGCAGGAAAGCCACATGCTCTTCAAAACAGGCAGGATTTGGGAAGAGGAAATGGTCTTCATCTGCTACTAGACATCCCTGGAAAAGCTGAATGGCTATATTGTGTGAGCCTGATGAGGAACTGAGCCAAAATCAAAGTGTTTCTCTAACAGCTTTGGTGCATGCAGTTCAGCCTGTTTCCTAATGTGTGCCCATGAAATGGACTTCATCTTCCAGTATTGACCATGACATTATCATGCAGATAAAAACAAAGGCAGACAGAGAAAACAGCTTTTGCTTATAATCTGTAAAATTTATAGATTCTATAAGAATTGCAAATCATAATAAGGAATGGAACTAAGTAAACGTGTAGTCTACAAGGAATGTACGGCTTGTAGGTTACAGGTAAGAAATACAGATTTTTGCACATAATTTGTATGCCTGAGGTCATACTGTCTTCTATTTTTTGGAAATTTTTTTTAGATTTTTTTTTCCCAAATAGGTGAACAGACAGCTGGACACAGATGGCTG
>NW_010135725.1:4660-4943 GCF_000699245.1 Pterocles gutturalis
CCTCCCCCTTTTCAAATACAAAACAGAAAAAAGGAAAAAAAAAAAAAAAAGAAGAGAGAAAGAAAGATGCCAGATGTCGTACGATGTGTGTTTTAGCATGCTGATGTGAATCTTTACATTGAATGTTGACATTTCAGCATTCAAGACGTTGTTCTGACTGGGGTCTAAGTGGTGGAATGTCAACATTCTTCACTTCCTCACAGTAAAATATTTGCTCTAAAGTGTAAATAAAGACTGAAGAGCTTTTTCTTCAAATTAGCTTGCCAAAACATCTGAATTTGTG